>NC_067472.1:198071855-198153124 GCF_947179515.1 Apodemus sylvaticus | reverse complement strand
AGAGAATAATTAGGTAATATCTAAATTAGCGTTTGAATCCTAATATTATGTAACTTTAGCTAAGTTGACATGGTTTTAGAATGTTTCCCCACTTATCTTAATTTGTCCCATTTTCTGACTCCTTCCTGTAAACAAAAACTGCAAGGACACTTAATCCTGATTTTTTCTTTCTTAATTAGTTAATCTCCTATTCTATTATAGTA
The DNA here is from genome assembly GCF_947179515.1 of Apodemus sylvaticus. Classification (NCBI taxonomy): domain Eukaryota; kingdom Metazoa; phylum Chordata; class Mammalia; order Rodentia; family Muridae; genus Apodemus; species Apodemus sylvaticus. The sequence goes on along the minus strand of NC_067472.1, from coordinate 198,152,921 downwards.
TGTGATACTATCGTAATAAATGTAAAAAAAGTTAAGAAATATTAGGGGAAAACTTTACCTAATGTGTTGGGTGAAGAACTATAGGTCAGTGGGACATATGCCATAGTGACTGGAATGTAAATGGATAATATAATGTAATAAAATAATTTTCAGGAACTATTTCACCTTTTATTTAATAAGAACATAATCTAACAATGAAGAATGAATACTTACAGTTGCTTTGAAACAACCCCTCTATATAAACCACAGTGGTACACAACGTCTACAGATATGCCTGGTTAATTCCCACAAATACTGAGATGAAGGGTGTACATAACACACTTCTTCATGACTATAAATGTCTGGAATGGTCAAGGAGCTGAGAGATGTAACTTGGATTTGGGGTGTAATCCAGAGTAAGTCAGTCCTTGGATTTGTCAAAGTCATCAAGGATTCTTTGCCAGAGTTCCTCTGCAGTTGGACCTGAACCTTGATCCTCCTCTGGGCAATGGGTGGCAGCTTCTAGGACATCTGTAGATTGAGTCACTGCTAGATCAGTCTGGGCTTCAACTGCTGCTGATTGACCAGAATCCCAAGCTGTAATGGAAGCATGGCCAACAAGCAGATCTTCTTGCTGACTACACCTGTCTGCATCACTGGCCTGATAATGATGCAGGAAGATTCCTGGATTCAGTTGAGTTTGGGATTGGAATCCTCACCAAATGTGCCTGAACACATGGGCTCTCCATCCTCAGCAGCAACAAGAGGTATGGAACCAGGAGAGTGGGTTGATTCAAAAGCAGTTTTAGAACTTCCATTGGCCTCTGGCAGAGTTTCTGTAATATTCTGGAGAGTCATCTGCTTGTACTTAGCTCGGCTGTTCTTAAACCAGATCTGGAAAAGAAAGAAGATATCAGAAGAATGCCTGTTGTCCCCTAACAGGACCACAAGGTGAAGATTTTGGATAAAAGGTGTTTGTATAGCAATGATTCACATGTCAGAAACAAAGAAGCAGGAAACTCAGCATGACTAAGATATTATAATAAGGTAGATTGTGTATGACCAGACAACATAAGACTGGGGAGATTGAGCCAGTGTGTCCTGTGTTTTAGCAGGAGCTCTGATGATTAGGTTTCTGAGACCCTGCATGGAAACAATGCTATTCTATATTGCTACCAGACTGATAAAAATTTGAGTCCCAGCATTCGATTCAAAAATATCCACCACCTAAAACTGTCATCACTGCCCTAAGCATTTAAGAACAAAATTAAAGTTCCTGATGGGAAAGTGTAGATTTTTGCTGTTGGATTGAGGGAAAAGAGAGAGGCAGACCTTGATGTCCAGCGCTGTCACACCAACTAACTCTGCCAGCTCCACACATTGATCCTGGTTTGGGTACTGACACTTATCAAAATGTTCTTGCAGCAGGTGCTTTTGTTCTTTGGAGTACACAATGCGTTCCTTCCGCCACTTTCTTGAAGTCACAGGGCCAGATTGATGGTCACCATATTTCTCTGACAGTACCACAGATCCTATGAGAACATGGAAACAAGATTTCACTTATATATCTGATAACTTGGATGCCCTGAAGGTTTTTTTAAAGTAGGTAAACCTGGGCCCAGTACAGGATCTAGTTGCATTTGGATACCTGATTTTCTTGATGGTCCTTGGAACTCTTGCTGATGTAGGTCCCTTTCAGGGACTGAAAGACTTGATTGCCTTGGACTTGTTGGTGTCAATATGGGACTGTGATGAATTTGAAAGGGTAAGTTCCTTGCAGGCTCTTGAAGCCTTTGGGGTCTGGTTTCTATGGGTGCACTTGAAGGCATTTGGAATTTTGGACACAAGCGGGGACCTTCGGCCATATGTGTGTTCCGAACCTATTGGGATATGTTCCCGTTCTGGAGAATCTGGTCAAAGAAAACACATGAGAACATGCACAGAGAGCACTGATTTACCCATCCTGCCTACACAACATTTGGTTTGGACTGTTACACAGCAGGAATCAGACAGGAGCTTCATTCTTTCTGAACAACTGCCTCTGTTTCCAAATCTTACAAGTATTTTCAGTATTGAAATAAATATGCACTTGGCTCCAGTATTAACAAGAGATTGCCAGTCCAGGTAAGCTGGCAATTGAATGTTCATTTCCAATGTTTAAATTTTCCATATCCTACACTTCTGGCTGTGAAATTTTGTTGGGACAGACTACTAGCTAGTCTGCCTCTGCCCATGAAAATAAAAGCCTGAAGGCTTCACAGGATTTCTGTGGCATGCAGGGCAACTGACACCACAGTCAAATCACAACCCAGGAATTCTGCAAACAGGGCAACTGGACAACTGACACCAAAGACTGAAGACCTCCCAGGGGCACTGCAGCATGCAGAGAAATTGAATCAACAGTCTGAAAGCCTCCCCGGAGTTCTTCTGCATGTAGGGAAACAAAACCCACAGTACTTATGCTTCCCTGGTAAACAGCTAAACATAGGGCAACAGCTTGACTAATCCTCTCAAGACTCAACAGTATGAAGGCATCCCAGTAGATGTGTCACAGCCAGGGCAACATATCTCGAGCTTCTCTGCCCCTCTACAGAACCCACAATTCAAAGGTCTTCGAGAAGGCCTTCCTGAAGACACACTGCCACCAGGGCAAAAATTCACCAGGGTACATGCCCCTCTGAAGGTTCCACAGTCAGAAGATCCCACAGGAAGTTTGCCACATACAAGGCAATTGGCCTACCATGAGACCTGAGTCAACCTAGGGACAAAAAAAGGCAACTCCCAAACAGAAACACCCCAACCAGGAAAGACTCCCTATAACCATATGACAAGAGGCAAGAGCAGGATCATGAGAAACAGAAGCCAGTAAACTTTGACATTTTCAGAAACTACTTCTCCCACCACAGCAGTCCCTGAATAGACAAATGCACTTGAAAGTCAGGAAGATGACCTAAAATCTTATCTCATTAAGATAATAGAATCCTTTTAAAGGGATATAAATAACTCACATATAGAAATATAAGAAAACACAGGTGAACAGGGAGAAACACTTAGAGAGGAAACACATAAATCCCATAAGCAATACAGGAAATACAATCAAAGAAGTGAAAGTTTTTATTAAAGCAGTCCAAGACCTAGAATCAGAAGTAGATATAACAAGGACAAATATAGGCAACCCTGGAAATTGAAAACCAAGAAATGAGATCTGGAATAATTAATCATTACCAGAAGAATACAAGAGATAGACGAAAGAAAGCAGCAGTCTCAAATAACCTGGACCCTCCAAGATCTCTCAGAAACTAGGAAACTACCATTTAAGCATACACCAGCTGATATGAGGCCCCCAACACATACTCAGCAGAAGACTGTGGGACTGGACTCCCTCAGAGAAGATGTACCTAACCCTAAAAAGACTTGAGGCCCCAAGTGGGCAGGGAGTTCTTGTAGGTAGGGGGTGGAGTGAGGACATCCACCCGGAGAAGGAAACTAGACTTATGGGATGTGGAACATTCAGTGGGTGGACCAGAAGGGGGATATAATCTGGACTGCATATACCCAAAGGATTCCCCGTCATGTAATAAGGACACATGCTCCATTATGTTCATAGCAGCCTTATTTATAATAGCCAGCAGCTGGAAAGAACCCAGATGTCTCTCAAAGGAGGAATGGATACAGAAAATGTGGTATATTTACACAATGGACTACTACTCAGCAATTAGAAACAATGAATTCACAAAATTTTTAGGCAAATGGTTTGATCTGGAAAATATCATCCTAAGTGAGGTAACCCAGACACAAAAGAATACACATGGAATGCAATCTCTGATAAGTGGATATTAATTAGCCCAGAAGCCCTGAATACCCAAGGCACAAATCGCATTACAAATGACTCCCATGAAGAAGTATGGAGAAGGTCCTGATCCTGAAAAGGATTGATCTAGCATTGCAGGGGAATATAAGTACAGAGAAAAAAAGGAGGGAGGTGATTGAAGAATGGATGGAGACAAGACGTTTTATGGGACATATGGGGAGGAGGGATCCGGGAAAGGGGAAATAGTTTGGAATGTAAACAAAGAATATAGAAAATAAAAATATTTAAAAAAAAGAAAATACGCAAATGCACTTCAAATTATAAAAATATGTCATCAGTGGCCTCAATTTCTTTTCCTTTTTTTGGTGTTTCTGAGCCACCTAGTGGAGGTTGGGAACTAAACCAGGCTTTCCTGATAAAGCAACTATTGCTCTGACTCACTGAGCCATCGCTCCATCCCCACATTAAGTAACCCTCAGTTAAATCCAGCTCTAGTCCCAGAATGCTAAGAGTTTTGATATTTTTGCAATGGTATGTAGTAGGAGAGATCACATTAAATTAAATTCAAGTTAGATATGCTGGTGCACTTCTTAAGCCCAACACTTGGAACACCAAAGCAGTTAGATCTCTGTGAGTTCCAGACCAGCCTTGACTACAGAGTAAGTCAGAGGACTACCATGGCTGTTACAGAAAAAAACTGTCTCAAATAAAAGAGACAGATCAAACTGTACTCAAGAAAGTACTTTTATTTAAAGAAAAATTAACTGCACATTAGTTAGGAAAAGAAATTGAGACTAACAGACTCATTTGGCACACACCTATAAAATCAGCAGAGTGGATGTTGGAGAAGAATGGCAAAACCTGGGGACCAGACCTCTTGGGAGGTCTCAGAGACTCAGTAGCCAACCAAAGACCACACACACACACACACACACACATACACACACACACACATACATGGGTTGAACTTAGGCCCCCATAATATATTTAGCAGATGTGCACCTCAGTCTTCATGTGGGTCCCCCAATAACTAGAGAGGAAGCTATAGGCTGTCTCTGGAGCCATTCCTATACCTAGGCTGCCTTGAGTGGCCTCAACAGGAGAGGATGCACCTGATCCTGCAGAGACTTGATGCATTAAGTTCAAGGTAGACACATGTGGGAACCCTATGAGAGAAAGGGAATAGAGACTGTCAGGTGGGGTTGAGAGGGAGGTAGTGTTCAGAACATAAAATGGATATATTCATTAATGGGAAACACTGCCTAGACAAAGATGAAGGAGAAACTGAGGCAATGTCCAATATACAAATGCACTTGAAAGTCAGGAAGATGACCTAAAATCTTATCTCATTAAGATAATAGAATCCTTTAAAAAGGATATGAATTACTCACATAAAGAAATAGAAGAAAAAACAGGTGAACAGGTAGAAGCACTTAGAGAGGAAACACATAAATCCCATAAGCAATACAGGAAAATACAATCAAACAAGTGAAAGTTTTTATTAAAGCAGTCCAAGACCTAAAATTGGAAGTAGATATAATAAAGACAAATTTAGGCAACCCTGGAAATTGGACATTGAAAACCAAGGAATGAGATCTGGAATAATTAATCATTACCAGGAGAATACAAGAGATAGAAGAGAGAAAGCAGCAGTCTCAACTATCCTGGACCCCCAAGATCTCTCAGAAACTAGGCAACCACCAATTAAGCATACACCAGCTGATATGAGGCACCCAACACATACTCAGCAGAAGACTGTGGGACTGTACTCCCTCAGAGAAGATGTACCTAATCCTAAAAAAACTGGAGGCCCCCAATCAGCAGGGAGTTCTTGTAGGTAGGGGGTGGGGTGGGAACATCCTCCTGGAGAAGGAATCTAGACTTATGGGATGTGGAACCAGAAGTGGGTGGACAAGAAGGGGGATAAAATCTGGACTGTAAAAAAGATTAAATAATTTTTTTAAAAAAGTAATATTATCATAATTGGAAAAACATGTTCCCAGATTCTCCTCCTTGCAGTAGGACACCATGTGTCAAAATAAAGAATCAAGGGCCATGGACCATGTCCCATTGCAATGGACCCCTTTCACCTCCCATATTCTAAACAAGAGCATTGATGATCTAATTACTCTGGATGTAAGAAGGCACGTACACAATGAATTCATGAAATTCTTAGGCAAATGGATGGAGCTGGAAAATCTCATACTAAGTGAGGTAACCCAGACTCAAAAGATGAATCATGGTATGCACTCACTAATAAGTGGATATTAACCTAGAAACCTGGAATACCAAAAACATAATCCACACATTAAATGAGGTACAAGAAGAACGTAGGAGTGGCCCCTTGTTCTGGAAAGACTCAATGAAGCAGTATAGAGCAAAATCAGAACAGAGAAGTGGGAAGGGTTGGGTGGGAGAACATGGGGAGGGAAAGGAGCTAATGGGACTTTCAGGGAATGGGGGGCTAGAAAAGGGGAAATCATTTGAAATGTAAACAAAAAATATATCGAATAAAAAAAGAAAAAAAAAGAGCTTACTAATGGGAGTTGTTCAACATTTCCAACAAATGACAGATTGTGCCTTTAATCAGGAACTGGACTTGTAGATCAATAATTCTAAGTAATACATATTACTTTAACAAGTTTAATTGTGCTTAAAGCATATATAATAAAAATTATCATTATCTTTCATTTCAAATATTAAAAAAAAGAAAGAAAAGATATGGAGAGAGAGGACAGCCTTGTCCAGTACCTGATTTTAGTGGGATTGCTTCAAGTTTCTCTCTGTTTAGGTTGATGTTGGCTAGTGGTTTGCTGTATATTGCTTTAATCATGTTTAGCTATGGGCCTTGAATTCCTGTTCTTTACAAGACTTTTAGCATGAAAGGATGATGAATTTTGTCAAATGCTTTTTCTGCATCTAATGAGATGTTCATAGGTTTATTTTTCCTTGAGTTTGATTATGTAGTGGATTGCATTGATGGATTTCCTTATATTGAACCATCCCTGCATCCCTGGGATGAAGGCTACTTGATTGAGGTGGATGATCATTTTGATGTGTTCTTGATTCGGTTGGCAAGAATTTTATTAAGTATTTTTGCATCGATATTCATAAGGGAAATTGGTCTGAAGTTATCTTTCTTTGTTGGATCTTTGTGTGGTTTTGGTATCAGCGTAATTGTGGCTTCATAGAACCAGTTGGGTAGAGTTCCTTCTGTTTCTATTTTGTGGAATAGTTTGAAGAGTATTGGTGTAAGGTCTTCTATGAAGGTATGATAGAATTCTGCACTGAAGCCATCTGGACCCGTGCTTTTTGTGGTTGGGAGACTTTCTATGACCCTTTTCACTTCTTCAGGTGTTATGGGACTGTTTAGATGATCTATTTGATCCTGATTTAGTTTTGGTGTCGGATATCTGTCTAGGAAACTGTCCATTTCTTCCAGATTCTCCAGTTGTGTTGAATATAGGCTTTTGTAGTAGGATCTATTGATTTTTTGAAATTTCTCAGTTTCTGTTGTTATATCTCCCTTTTCATTTCTAAGTTTGTTAATCTGGATACTGTCTCTGTGCCCTTTGGTTAGTTTGGCTAAGGGTTTATCTATCTTGTTGATTTTCTCAAAGAACCAGCTCCTGGTTTTGTTGATTTTTGTATGGTTCGCTTTGTTTCTACTTGGTTGATTTCAGCCCTGAGTTTGATGATTTCCTGCCTTCTACTCCTCCTGGGTGAAATAGCTTCTTTTTGTTCCAAGGCTTTCAGGTGTGTCATTAAGCTGTTAGTATATTTTCTCTCCATTTTCATTTTGGAGGCACTCTGCCTTATGAGTTTTCCTCTTAGCACTGCTTTCATTGTGTCCCATAGATTTGGGTATGATGTGTCTTTATTTTCATTAAATTTTAAAAAGTCTTTAATTTCTTTCTTTATTTGTTCCTTGACCAACATATCATTGAGTAGACTATTGTTCAGTTTCCACGTGTATGTGGGTTTTCTGTTGTTTTTGTTGCTATTGAAGACCACTTTTACTCCATAGTTATCTGATAGGAGGCATGGGATTATTTAGATCTTATATTTGTTGTCTGTCTTGTGGCCAATTATATGATCGATTTTGAAGAAGGAACCATGAGGTGTTGAAAAAAAGATATATTCTTTTGCTCTGGGATAAAATGTTATATATATATAACTTTTATATATGTTATATATGATAAATGTTATATATATATAAATGTATATATATTTAAAATCTAATTAGTCCAAAGCTTCAATTAGTTTCATTGTGTCCCTGTTCAGTTTCTGTTTTCCTGATCGGTCCATTGAGGAAAGTGCAGTGTTGAAGTCACCCACAATTATTGTGCTAGGTGCAATGTGTGCTTTGAGCTTTAGTAAAGTTTCTTTTATGAATGAGAGTGCCCTTGTATTTGGAGCAAAGATGTTCAGGATTGAGAGTTTTTCTTGGTGTATTTTTGCTTTGACCAGCAAGAAGTGTCCCCAGAGTCTCTTTTGATGACTTTGGGTTGAATGTCAATTTTATCTGATATTAGAATGGCTACTCCAGCTTGTTTCCTTGTTCATAGCAGCCCTATTTGTAGTAGCCAGAACCTGGAAAGAACCTAGGTATCCTTCAACAGAGGAATGGATACAAAAAATGTGGTATAGTTACACAATGGTGTACAGCCATTAGAAACAATGAATTCATAAAATTCTTAGACAAATGGATGGAGCTGGAGAACATCATTCTAAGTGAGGTAACCCAGTCTCAAAAGATCAGTCATGGTATACACTCACTGATAAGTGGATATTAGCCTAGAAACTTTGAATACCCAGGACATAATCCACAAATTAAATAATGTCCAAAAAGAATGGAGGGGTGGCCCCTGGTTCTGGAAAGATTCAATGCAAGAGTATAGGAGAATTCCAGAACAGGGAAATGGGAAGGGGTGGATGGAAGAACAGGGGGACGGAAGAGGGCTTATGGGACTTGCAGAGAGTGGGGACCCAGAAAAGGGGAAATCATTTGAAATTAAAATAAAAATATATCAATTTAAAAAAAGATAAATACAAAATTTCACTGTTTTTAGAGGGAACAAAGTATACCACATTCTTTAGTAACTCTTACAGTATAAAAATAAAGATCAGAATTCAATATTTAAAAAAAAAAAAGAGTCCATACTGTACTTCCTGGATCCCTTAATGAGTGCAATGTCAAGCAGGTTTGCATGCCAGGCAGATTATGGGCTTTACACAGGGACAATTAGGCAATCAATCTCATTTTTACATCATCAACATAGTAATAGATTAAGACAACAATTTGGTATTTCAAGGAAATATGCACGTCAAATTATAAAATCTTGTCATCAGTGGCCTCAGTTTTTCTTTTTTAAAAAATTGAATATATTCTTCATTAACATTTCAAATGTTACACCATTTCCTGGTTTCCTCCCCTCCCATATCCCATATCCCCTTCCTCCAAGAAAATGCCCCTCTGCCAAACCCACTCCCACCTACCCCACCTCGATTTTCCCAGAGAGGGGCACCCATTGAGACTTCAAAGGAGCCTCCTCCCCAACCCCCATTAATGGACAAGGCATTCCTCTGCCACAATTGCCACTGGAACCATGTGTGCCCTTTCGTTGAGGACTTACTCCCTGGGAGCCCAGGGGTGGGGGAAGCCGGTTGTTTGGCCAACATTGTCGTTCTCCCCATGGGGCTGAAACCCCTTCAGCTTCTACAGTCCTCCCTCCAACTCCTCCATTGGGGACCTCAAACTCAGTCCAATGGTTGGCTGCTAGCATCTGCCTCTGTGGTATATATATATATATATATATATATATATATATATATATATATATATATATATATATACATACACACTACATTTCAAGAAACACACTTTAATAACAAAGACAGACAAAATTTCAGAGTAAGAGCAAGGAAAACGGTCTTCCAAGCAAATGATCCCAAGAACAAGCTGGAGTTGCCATCCTAATATCCAATAAAATAGACTTTCTACCAAAAGATAGCAAGTGTGATGAGGGAGGACACTTGATATTCATCAAAAAGAAATTCCACCAAGAAAAAGTCTCAATTTTGAGCATCTATGTCCCCAATAGACCCACATTCATAAAAGAGACTATGCTAAACCTCAAAACATGCATTGAATCCCACACTATAATAGTGGGAGACTTTAACATCCCACTCTCACTAATAGACAAGTCATTGAAACAGAAACTAAAGAGAGACACAGTTAAGCTAATAGAGCTTATGAATCAAATGGATTTAACAGATATCTACAGAACCTTTCTCCCCAAAACAAAAGAATACACTTTCTTCTCAAGACCTCATGGTACCTTCTCCAAAGTTGATCATATAATTGGTCACAAAACAACTCTAAACCAATACAAGTAGATTGAAATAATCTCATGCATCCTATTAGATCACCATAGCCTAAGGCTGGTCTTCAATAACAGCAAAACAAAAGAAAGCACATATACACTTGGAAAATGAACATATCTCTACTCAATGATAACTTGATCAAGGAAGAAAACAAGAATGAAATTAAAGATTTTCAGTAATTTAATGAATATTTTGATACACCATACCCAAATTTAAGAGACACTATAAAAGCAGTGCTAAGAGGAAAGTTCATAGCACTAAGTGCCTAGGTGAAGAAACTGGAGAGATCTTACACTAACAACTTAACAGCACACCTAAGAGCTCTAGAACAAAAACAAGCAAACACACCCAAGAGGAGTAGAGAGCAGAAAATACTCAAACAGGGTGGAAATCAAACAAATAGAAACAAAGAGAACAATACAAAGAATCAACAAAACCAAAATCTGTTTCTTTGAGAGAATCAACAAGATCCCCAAGCAGTGCAGAGGGCCAGCAGTGCATCTGGAGGCCAGCCACGGGGAGGCACCTTGCTCCAGTGAGTCCATCTGACCCAGAAAAGCAGAGGATCCACGCAGAGGCCTCTGGCTGAGCCTTCCAGTCACCACCTCTGGATCAGAGCAGCCTGGGTCACGTGCCCATCCCCACGCAGTACAGAGGGCCAGCGGTACATCTGGAGGCCAGCCATGGGGAGGCTGCTTGCTCTGGTGAGTCTATCTGACCCAGTAGAGCAGAGGATCCATCCGGAGGCTGAGCCTTCCGGTCACCACCTCTAGATCAGAAGCAGCTGTGCCAGGTGCCCTTCCCCAAGCAGTGCAGAGGGCCAATGGTGCATCTGGAGGCCAGCTGCAGGGAGGCAAGTTGCAAGGCTGAGTCTTGCATTGACAACAAGACCAACTGACACCAGTGAGATCTAGATGGCAAAAGGCAAACGTAGGAACATTACTAACAGAAATCAAGGCAATATGGCAGCATCTGAACCCAATTCTCTGTTAATAGCAAGTCCTGGATACCTCAACACACCAGAAAAGCAAGAATTGGATGTAAAATCACTGGCCGTGATGCTGTTACAAGAACACATGAAGGACATAAATAAATCTCTTAAAGAAATTCAGGAGAAAAATGATCAAAAGCTAGAAGCCCCTACAAGGGAAACACAAAAATCACTTAAAGAAATTCAGGAGAATATGGATCAAATGATAGTAGCCAATAAGGAGGAAATGCAAAAATCACTTAAAAAGTACAGGAGAAATTTGATCAACAAACAGAAGTCATGAAAGAAGAAACACAAAAATCTCTCAAAGAATTACAGGAAAACACAAGCAAGTGAAGGAACTGAGCAAAACCATCCAGGATCTAAAATAACAATTAGAAACAACTAAGAAAACTCAAAGGGAGACAACTTTGGAGATAGAAAACCTTGGGAAGAAATCAGGGACCATAGATGCAAATATCAACAACAGAATACAAGAGATAGAAGAAAGAAACTCAGATGCGGAAGATACCATAGAAACCATGGACTCAATGGTCAAAGAAAATGCAAAATGCAAAAAGCTTGTAACCAAAAACATCCAGGAAATCCAGGACACAATAAGAAGACCAAAGCTAAGGATTATAGGCATAGATGAGAGTGAAGATTTACAACTGAAAGGGCCAGCAAATATCTTCAACAAAATTATGGAAGAAAACTTTCCCAACTTAAAGAGAGAGATGCCTATGAATATACAAGAAGCCTACAGAACTCCAAACAGACTGGACCTGAGCAGAAATACCTCTCACCAAATAATAATTAAAGCCCCAAATGCACTAAACAAAGAAAGAATATTAAAGGCAGTAAGAGAAAAAGGCCAAGTAACATATAAAGGAAGACCTATCAGAATCACACCAGACTTCTCTCCAGAGACCATGAAAGCTAGAAGATCCTGGGCAGATCTCACGCAGACTCTAAGAGAACACAAATGTCAGCCAAGACTACCATACCCAGCAAAACTCTCAGTCACAATAGATGGAGAAACCAAGACATTCCATGACAAAACCAAATTTACACAATATCTTTCCACAAACCCAGTTATGCAAAGAATAATAGGAGGAAAACTCCAATACAAGGAGGGAAACTACACCCTGGAAAAAGCAAGATAGTAATCTTCCTTCATCAAACCCAAAAGAAGATAACCACTCAAATATAAAAATAACATCAAAAATGACAGGAAGTAATAATCACTCTTCCTTAATATATCTTAACATCAATGGACTCAATTCCCCAATAAAAAGACATAGACTAACAGACTGGATAAGGAAACAGAACCCTACATTTTGCTGCATACAGGAAACACACCTAAATGTCAAAGACAAAAACCACCTTAGAGTAAAAGGCTGGAAGACAATTCTACAAGCCAATCGTCTCAGGAAACGAGCCAGAGTAGCCATTGTAATATCAGATAAAATTTACTTTCAACCTAAAGTCATCAAAAGAGACATTGAGGGATACTTCTTGCTGGTCAAAGGAAAAATCCACCAAGAAGAACTTTCAATTCTTAACATCTATGCGCCAAATGCAAGGGCACCCTCATTCGTAAAAGAAACTTTACTAAAGCTTTACCAAAGCTCAAAGCACACATGCACCTAACACAATAATTGTGGGTGACTTCAACACTCCATTCTCCTCAATGGACCGATCAGGAAAACAGAAACTAAACTAAATTTGGACCAATTGGATTTGATTGATATTTATAGAACATTTCACCATAAAGCAAAAGAATATACCTTTTTCTCAGCACCTCATGGTACCTTCTCCAAAATCGACCATATAATTGGTCACAAGACAGAGACCTCAACAAATACAAGAAGATCAAAATAATCCCATGCCTCCTATCAGATCACTATGGTGTAAGAGTGGATTTCAATAGCAACAAAAACAACAGAAAGCCTACATACACATGGAGGCTGAACAATACTCTACTCAATGACACCTTGGCCAAAGAAAAAATAAAGAAAGAAATCAGAGACTTTTTAGAATTTAATGAAAATGAAGGCACAACATACCCAAATCTTTGGGACACAATGAAAGCAGTGCTAAGAGGAAATCTCATAGCCCTGAGTGGCTCCAAAAAGAAAATTGAGAGAGCATTCACTAGCAGCTTAACAACACACCTGAAAGCCCTGGAACAAAAAGAAGTCAATTCCCCCAGGAAGAGTAGAAGACAGGAAATCATCAAACTCAGGGCTGAAATCAATCAAGTGGAAACAAAGAGAACCGTACAAAGAAACAACAAATCTAGGAGCTGGTTCTTTGAGAAAATCAACAAGATAGATAAACCCTTAGCCAGGCTGACCAAAGGGCACAGAGAAAGTATCCAAATTAACAAAATTAGAAATGAAAGGGGAGATATAACAACAGAAACTGAGGAAATCCAAAAAATCATCAGATCCTACTATAAAAGCCTGTACTCAACACAACTGGAGAATCTGGAGGAAATGGACAATTTCCTTGACAGATACCAAATACCAAAATTAAATCAGGACCAAATAGATCATCTAAACAGTCCCATAACCCCTAAAGAAATAGAAGGGGTCATAGAAAGTCTTCCAACCAAAAAAAGCACAGGACCAGATGGTTTCAGTGCAGAATTCTATCAGACCTTCAAAGAAGACCTAACACCAATATTCTTCAAACTATTCCACAAAATAGAAACAGAAAAAAGACTACCCAATTCGTTCTATGAAGCCACAATTATACTGATACCAAAACCACACAAAGATCCAACAAAGAAAGAGAACTTCAGACCAATTTCCCTTATGAACATCGATGCAAAAATACTCAATAAAATTCTTGCCAACCGAATCCAAGAACACATCAAAACGATCATCCACCATGATCAAGTGGGCTTTATCCAGGGATGCAGGGTAGGTTCAATATACAGAAATCCATCAATGCAATCCACTAAATAAACAAACTCAAAGAAAAAAACCACATGAGCATTTCATTGGATGCTGAAAAAGCATTTGACAAAATTCAGCATCCTTTCATGCTTAAAGTCTTGGAAAGAACAGGAATTCAAGGCCCATAACTAAACATAGTAAAAGCAATATACAGCAAACCGGTAGCCAGCATCAAACTAAATGGAGAGAAACTTGAAGTAAATCCCACTAAAATCAGGGACTAGACAGGGCTGCCCCCTTTATCCTTATCTTTTCAATATTGTACTTGAGGTACTAGCTTGGGCAATTAGACAACATAAGGAGGTCAAAGGGATACAAATTGGAAAGGAAGAAGTCAAACTATCATTATTTGCAGATGATATGATAGTCTACCTAAGTGACCCAAAAAACTCTACTAGAGAACTCCTACAGCTGATAAACAACTTCAGCAAAGTGGCAGGTAATAAATTCAACTCAAGCAAATCAGTAGTCTTCCTATACTAAAAGTTTAAGCAGGCTGCGAAAGAAATTAAGGAAATGACCCCCTTTACAATAGCCACAAAAAGTATAAAGTACCTTGGGGTGACTCTTACCAAACATGTGAAAGATCTGTATGACAAGAACTTCAAGACTATGAAGAAGGAAATGGAAGAAGACCTAAAAAAAATGGAAAAACCTCCCATGCTCATGGATCGGTAGAATCAATATAGTTAAAATGGCCATTTTGCCAAAAGCAATATACAGATTCAACGCAATACCCATCAAAATTTCAATTCAATTCTTCACAGAGTTAGAAAGAGCAATCCTCAAATTCATCTGGAATAACAAAAAACCCAGGATAGCTAAAACTATTCTCAACAACAAAAGAAATCCTGCGGGAATCAGTATCCCTGACCTCAATCAATACTACCAAGCAATAGTGTTAAAAAAAAAACTGCATGGTATTGGTACAGTGACAGGCAGGCAGATCAATGGAACAGAACTGAAGATCCAGAAATGAACCCACACACCTATGGCCACTTGATCCTCGACAAAGGGGCTGAAAACATCCAATGGAAAAAAGATAGCCTTTTCAACAAATGGTGCTGGTTCAACTGGAGGTCAGCATGCAGAAAAATGCAAATTGATCCATCCTTGTCTCCTTGTACTAAGCTCAACTCCAAATGGATCAAGGATCTACACATAAAGCCAGACACTCTGAAGCTAATAGAAAAGAAACTGGGGAAGACCCTTGAGGACATTGGTACAGGGGGGAAAGTTTCTGAACAGAACACCAATAGCTTATGCTCTAAGATCAAGAATTGACAAATGGGACCTCATAAAATTACAAAGTTTCTCTAAGGCAAAGGACACCATCAAAAGGACAAATCAGCAACCAACAAATTGGGAAAAGATCTTCACCAACCCTACATCAGACAGAGGGCTAATATGCAATATATACAAAGAACTCAAGAAGTTAGACACCAGAAAACCAAATGACCCTATTAAAAAATGGGGGACAGAGTTAAACAAAGAATTTTCACCTGAAGAACTTCGGATGGCAGAGAAATATCTTTTAAAATGCTCAACTTCATTAGTCATTAGGGAAATGCAAATCAAAACAACCCGGAGATTTCACCTTACACCAGTCAGAATGGCTAAGATTAAAAATTCAGGAGACAGCAGATGTTGATGAGGATGTGGACAAAGAGGAACACTCCTCCACTGCTGGTGGGGTTGCAAATTGGTACAACCACTCTGGAAATCAGTCTCGCGGTTCCTCAGAAAACTGGGCACCTCACTTCCAGAAGACCCTGCTATACCACACCTGGGCATATACCAAGAGGATTCCCCAGCATGTAATAAGGATACATGTTCCACTATGTTCATAGCAGCCCTATTTATAATTGCCAGAAGCTGGAAAGAACCCAGGTATCCCTCAACAGAAGAGTGGATGCAAAATAATGTGGTATATATACACAATGGAGTACATTGTATATATATACCAGCCATTAGAAACAATGAATTCATGAAATTCTTAGGCAAAAGGATGGAGCTGGAGAACATCATACTAAATGAGGTAACCCAGTCTCAAAAGATCAATCATGGTATGCACTCACTAATAAGTGGATATTAACCTAGAAAACTGGAATACCCAAAACATAATCCACACATCAAATGAGGTACAAGAAGAACGGAGGAGTGGCCCCTTGTTCTGGAAAGGCTCAGTGTAGCAGTATAGAGCAAAACCAGAACAGAGAAGTGGGAAGGGGTGGGTGGGAGAACAGGGGGAGGGAAGGGGGCTTATGGGACTTTCGGGGAGTAAGGGGGGCAGAAAAGGGGAAATCATTTGAAATGTAAATAAAAAATATATCGAATTAAAAAAAAAGGAAAAGAAATGCTCAACATCATTAGCCATTAGGGAAATGCAGATAAAAACAACCCTGAGATTTTACCTCACACCAGTCAGAATGGCTAAGGTTAAAAACTCAGGAGACAGCAGGTGTTGGCAAGGATGTGGAGAAAGAGGAACACTCCTTCACTGCTGGTGGGATTGTAAGATGGTATAACCACACTGGAAATCAGTCTGGCAGTTCCTAAGAAAACTGGGTATGATACTTCCGGAGGACCCTGCTATATCTCTCCTGGGCATATATATACCCAGAGGATTCCCCAGCATGTAATAAGGACACATGCTCCACTATATTCATAGCAGCCTTATTTATAATAGCCAGAAGCTGGAAAGAACCCAGATATTTCTCAATGGAGGAATGGATACAGAAAATGTGGTATATATATACAATGGAGTACTATTCACCAATTAAAAACAATGAATTCATGAACTTTTTAGGCAAATGGATGGAACTGGAAAATATCATCCTAAGCGAGGTAACACAATCACAAAAGAAGACACATGGAATGCAATCATTGATAAGTGGATATTAATTAGCCCTGAAGCTCTGAATACTGGAGATACAATTATCACATCAAATGATTCCCATGAAGAAGGAAGATGAGGGCCCTAATCCTGGAAAGGCTTGATCCAGCATTGTAGGGGAGTACCAGGACAGAAAAAAAAGGGAGGGGGAAAGACAGGAGAATGGATGGAGAGAAGAGGACTTATGGAACATATGAGGGAGATTGGGAAAGGGGAAGGCTTTTAGAATGTAAACAAAGAATGTAGAAAATAAATAAATAAAATTTAAAAATTAAAAAAAAAGAGAGAGAATCAACAAAATAGCTAAACCCTTAGCCAAACTAACAATAGGGCCCACAGGCAGTTTGCAAATTAACAAAAACAGAAATGAAAAGAGACATTAACAACAGAAATATAGGAAATTCAAAAGAATCATTGAACCTTACTACAAGAGCCTACACTCAACAAAACTGGAAAATCTAGGTGAAATGTATGGTTTTCTAGACAGTTACCACATACCAAAGTTAAATTAAGAGCAGTTTAACTAAGCCAGGCAGTGGTGGCTCATACCTGTAATCCCAGCACTCTGGGAGGCAGAGGCAAACAGATTTCTGAGTTCGAGGCCAGCCTGGTCTACAGAGTGAGTTCCAGGACAGCCAGGGCTACACAGAGAAACCCTGTCTCGACAAAACCAAATCCAAAAGAAAAAAAAGAGAGAGAGAGAGAGAGAGAGAGAAGAGAGAGAGAGAGAGAGAGAGAGAGAGAGAGAGAGAGAGAGAGAGAGAGAGAAGTTTAACTATCTAAACAGGCCCATATCCCATAAGGAAATAGGAGAAGTCACTAAAAAACCTCCCAACCAAAAAACAGCCTAGGACCAGACGTATTTAGTGCAGAATACTACCCGAACTTCAAAGAAGACCTGATACCAGTATTCCTCACACTATTCTATAAAATATAAACAGAAGGAACTCTATTCTATGAAGCCGCAATTACTCTGATACCTAAACTTCGAAAGGATCCAACCAAAAAGTGAACTTCAAATGAATCTTGCTTATAAATATCAATGTAAAGACTCAATAGAATTCTTGTAAACACATCAAGAATCCAACAACACATCAAGGCTATCATTCACCATGCTCAAGTAGGCTTCATCCTAGGGATGCAAGGTTGGTTCAATATACAAAATCCATTAACATATTCTCTTGTATAAACAGACTCAAAGAAAAAAAATCACATGATCATCTCCTTAGATGTAGAAAAGGCATTTGACACAATACAACGCTCCTTCATATTAAAAGTATTTAAGAGATCATGGGCCAGGCTGTGGTGGTGCATTCCTGTAATCCCAGCACTCTGGGAGGCAAAGGCAGGTGGATTTCTGAGTTCAAGGGCAACCTGGTCTACAGAGTGAGTTCCAGGACCGCCAGGGCTATACAGAGAAACCCTGTCTCGAAAAAAACCAAATCAAAAAACAAACAAACAAACAAACAACAACAAAAAAAGGTCCACACCTAACCATAATAAAGCATAATAAAGATAATTTACTGTAAAATAACAGCCAATATCAAGTAAAATGGAGAAATACTTGAAGCAATCCCACTAAAATTAGGGACAAGGCAATGAGGCCCACTCTCCCCATATCTATTTAATATAGTACTCAAAGTGCTAGCTGGAACAATAAGACAAAAAAAAGAGAGATTGAAGGGATAAAAATTGGCAAAGAAAAAATTAAAGGTATTGTTATTTGCAAATGATATGATAGTATACATAAGTGACCACAAAAATTCTACCAGAGAACTTCTCCAGCTGATTAACAACTTCAGCAAAGTGGCCAGATATAAAATTAACTCAAATAAATCAATATCCTTACTTTATACAAGTGATAGACAGGCTGAGAAAAAATTAGGGAAACAACTCCCTATACAATAACCACAAATAATATAAAGTATCTTAGAATAACTCTATCCAAACTAATGAAAGATATGTATGACAATAACTTCAAATCTCTGAATAAAGAAATTGAAGATCTCAGAAAATGGAGTGATCTCCCATCCTCATGGGTTGACAGATTTAACACAGTAAAAAATAGCCATCCAACCAAAGTCCTACTCAAATTGATGCAATCCTCAACAAAATCCAAACTCATTTCAAAAAGACACTGAAAAAGTAATTCCAAAATTCATCTGTAAAGGAAGGCAAAAAAATTAAGAATAGCAAAAAGTATTCTTAACAATAAAAGAGTGGCTGGGGGAATCACCAATCCCTGACCTCAAGCTCTACATCTGAGGAATTTTGATAAAAACTGCATGGTACTGGTACAGAGACAGACACATTGATCAGTGGAATAGAATTGAAGACCCAGAAAAAAAACACGCACACTTATGCACACTTGAACTTTGACAAAGAAGACAAAAATATAAAATGGAAAAAAGAAAACATCTTCAATAAATGGTGCTCGTCTAACTGGCTGTCTGTATGTAGGAAAATGAAAATAGACCCATATATGTCACCTTGCACAAAGCTCAAAGTTCAAGTGAATCAAGAACCTCCAAATGAAACCAGATATTCTGAATCTAATAGAAGGGAAAGTGAAAAAGAGCCTTGAACTCATTGGCACAAGGGGAAACTTCCTAAACAGAACTCCAATGGCTCATGCTCTAAGATCAAGAAGGAATTGATAAATGGACCCCCATGAAACTGGAAAGGTTCTGTAAGGCACAGGACATAGTCAAGAAGACAAATTGGCAACCTACAGATCCTGGGAAAAAAATCTTCACTAACCCCACATCCCATAAAGGGCAATATCCAAAATATATAAAGAACTCAAGAAGTTAACCATCAAAAAACCAAACAACTCGATCAAAAAATGGAGTCTTCACAACAGAGGAATCTCAAATGGCTGAGAAGCACCAAAAGAAATGTTCCAAGTCCTTAATGATCAGAGAAAGGCAAATCAAAAGGACTCTGAGATTCCACCTTACACCAATCAGAATGGCTAGGATCAAAACAACAGGTGATGATGTTTGTTGTTGAAGATGTGGAGAAAAAGAAACACTCCTGTATTGCTGGTGAGATTGCAAACTGATAAAAACACTCTGGAAATCAAACTAGAAGATCATCAGAAAATTGGAAATAGATCTACCTGAAGACCCAGTAATACCACTCTGGGGAATATACCCAAAAGGTGCCCCACCTTGCCACAGGGATACATGTCCTACTATGTTCATAGTGGCCTTGTTTGTGATAGCTGGAAACAACCCAGATATCCCACAACAGAAGGATGGACACAGAAAATATAGTTTATTTACACAATGGACTACTACTCAGGTATGAAAAATAAGGACATCCTGAGTTCTGCAGACAAATAGATGGAACTAGAATATTTATCATCCTGGACTGGAGAGATGGCTCAGAGGTTAAGAGCACTAACTTCCAGGGCTCCTGAGTTCAATTCCTAGCAATCACAGGGCATCTCACAACCATCTATAGTGGGATCTGGTGCCCTCTTCTGGTGTGGCTGAAATCAGCAACAGTGTGCTCATATAAAATAAGTAAATAATATTTTTAAAAAAAAGAGAGGTTATAAAAAAAATAAAATTTAATTTAAAAAAAAAAACCCTGGGCATATACCCAGAGGATTCCCCACCATGTAATAAGGATACATGCTCTACTATGTTCATAGCAGCCCTATTTATAATTGCCAGATGCTGGAAAGAACCCAGGTATCCCTCAACAGAAGAGTGGATGCAAAAAATGTGGTATATCTACACAATGGAGTACTATTCAGCCATTAGAAACAATGAATTCATGAAACTCTTAAGCAAATGCATGGAGCTAGAGAACATCATACTAAGTGAGGTAACCCAGACTCAAAAGGTGAATCATGGTATGCACTCACTAATAAGTGGATATTAACCTAGAAAACTGGAATACCCAAAACATAATCCACACATCAAATGAGGTACAAGAAGAAAGGAGGAGTGACCCCTTTTTCTGGAAAGACTCAGTGAAGAAGTATAGGGCAAAACCAGAATGGGGAAGTGGGAAGGGGTGGCTGGGAGGAGAGGGGGAGAGAAGGGGGCTTACAGGACTTTCGGGGAGTGGGGGGCTAGAAAAGGGGAAATCATTTGAAATTTATAAAATTATATCGAAGAGAGAGAGAGAGAGAGAGAGAGAGAGAGAGAGAGAGAGAGAGAGAGAGAGAGAGAGAGATTAAAAAAAATAGAGCCAAGCAGTGGTAACCACACACCTTTAATACCAGCACTTGGGAGGCAGAGGCAGGCAGATTTCTGAGTTCAAGGCCAGCCTGGTCTCCAGAGTGAGTTCCAGGACAGCCAGGGCTACACAGAGAAACCCTGTCTCAGGAAAAAAAAAAGATTAGGGCTGGAGAGATGGAGGACAGCTCAGTAGTTAAGAGCACTGAGTGCTCTTCTGAAGGTCCTGAGTTCAAATCCCAACAACCACATGGTGGCTCACAATCATCCATAACATGATCTGACGCCCTCTTCTGGTGTGTCTGAAGATAGCTACAGTGTACTTACATATAATTGATACATAAATCTTTAAAATTGTTAAATAAAAAGAAGGAATATAAATAAACATACAAATAAACAATTGTCCAAAAACAGGAGGTCAATTGCACCCTCTGGGTCCTTAATCTGAAGATGCTGGGTGAAAAACCTGGGCCTTGTTTTTCTCTCTTACCTCTCTCACTCTCACCTCTCTCCTCTCTGGGCTCTCCTCCCCTCCCCCCTCTCCCCACTTGGTCATGGCCAGCCTCCACTTCTTTACTCTCTTCCTCTCTCTGCCTTTCTCTGCCTCTACTACCCCATTAACTCCCATCCTCTGCCCTGAAAAAGCTCTATTCTATACCAAAAAAACCCTGGGCCTTGGTTTCTACACACCATCTATCACAGAACTCTAAGGAACCTGGACACAAAAGCATAAAGGCTGGAAAACCTGGACATGAAACCCACAGATGAAGGAAGCACCTCTTTGGAGTCGCTAAGATTCACTGACACTGTGTGATACCAGCATGCCTCCTTCATGCACCAGAATTCTGCATTGAGCCTAAGGGAGATGCAGATCCAGCCTTGGATATACCTTTACCACATTCTCCAACCTAGAACTGGGGCAAGAAACCCAAAGCAGTATATGGGCACCAAAATGCCATTGTCAAAAGTGTACAAGTGTCTCATGGGGGAGGGGCTGAATAGAAGGGTGGGAAACACAAAATGGAGCATATCTTGATCTATTTCTCTTTCATGCCAAGCCTTTGAGCCAGTGTCTTGCACTGTTCCTGGCTCACGTACTTGCTGTTATCAAAATGTTTTCCCAGTACTAGCATTTGTTCTTTGGAAAGCACATTTCGTTTCTTCTTCTGTGTTCCTGGATCATTGGATCTTGTGACCCTAAAGGGATTTGAAAAGCCATGAGACATTGTTGACTTGGTAGACCCGAGGCACCTGGAGAATTCTGGAGGTCTGCAGGAAATTCACTGGAAAATTGGAGAATTTGTTACTGGAAAGGACAGAGCATCCTCACATCATTTGTAGGACTGGATGATGAATGGAAGTTTTAGAGAACTAGAGATCTTTATATTTCCTAGAAACAGAGACAGTCAGATCTGAAAACTCTAGAGGTTTCTAGAAAACTTTCAGGCATCCCCATCAAAGGCCTCTTCCTTGGCTAGTACACAAAAAATATGGTAGCTGGGCCAGCAATGTGGTGTCTCACCAGCCCTCTGCTCTGCCTTCTATGAGCCTCACGTGCCTATGGTTCCCAGGGCTGATATCAAGGGGGAAACACTCCAATTGCTCCTGCCTTTTCTCAGGACCATCTATGAAACTCTCTGGGGATTTGATGGACATTGGTCTCCAAACACACACACCAGCTGCAGAAGAATACCAAAAGCTCTACATCCATTAGCTCCCTCTTTCCCCTGTAAGGATAACCACCCCCAGCAGACCCATATAGAAAAGATGCACAGGACATCCACTCACATGGCAAGCAGTAATCGTTGGCCTTGCTGGGTTTACTCTCTGTGTTTCACCAGTTCTCCAGGAACCAGGCTTTAAATATCTTTTCCAGGCAGGAAACTCGAAGCTCCCCCCACTCTTTGGCTCCTCCCTCACTGCAGAACCACCAATTACTAAGATAAGCACTCCCTTTAGTGCCACTCCAGACAGTCCTTGTCTTGTTGATTGATTCCCAATTGTTTAGCTTTCTTTCATTGATTTTTGAATCAGGGTCTATCATTGCAGGATGCTCTTTTCTTCACAATCCTATAAGTGATCTTGTTCTACTCAGGAAAACAATTTCTGGCTGTTCAGTGGGGAAATTCCTGTAAAGTACATCATCTCAGGGTATCTACCTTTATTCAAAGGACTCAGGAGGCAGAGGCAGGTGCATCATTTTAAGGTCCTCATCTACAAAACACTTTACAGCACAGATGGAGCTACGCAAAAAAAACCATCATCAGATTACAAATATACATTTATATATGTGAATTTGTATAGAATCATATTGCTTCCCAACCCAACCTCTTACCCACATCTGTAATATTCATATTCAAGATCTTTCACTTTCATGAAAAATTTTAAAAGTAAGTTTAAAATTATACAAATACTACAAACCACACCAAATGATGAAGTCCATTCAAACCAGCAACAACCCGGCTAACCTTATGGCATACCCAAGTTTTTGATTGCTTCACCTTGTGTATGATAATCTCTAAGTGAACCCAATAAAACTCATACTTCAAACCAGGCAGTGGTGCTGTGTGCCTTTAATCCCAGCACTTGGGAAGCAGAGACAGGTGGATTTCTGAGTTCGAGGCCAGCCTGGTCTACAGAGGGAGTTCCAGGACAGCCAGTACTATGGAGAAAAACCCTGTCTCGGAAAAAAATTAAAATCCTCATACTTCAGCTATGCACCTTTTGTACATGATCTCTAGAAGACTTTTAAGGGAACTAGTGTTGTATTTTTGTCAAAGGTTTTTCAGCATCTAATTGGACAGTCATGTGATTTTTTTTCTTTCGGTTTGTTGATCTGGTGGATTGCATTGGTGGATTTTGATATTTAGAAGCAGCTCCCTGCATTTGGTGGATGAAGATTACTTGTACACAGTGTGTAAGTTCTTTGATGTGTTCTTTTATTGGGTGACTTTGTATTTTGCTGAGTATTTTTGCATCAAGGGAAATTGATCTGAAATTTCTTTCTTAAATTGTTCTGTGGTTTAGGTATCAGGGTGACTGTTACCTCATAGAGTGACTTTGGCAATGTTCCTTTTGTGTTTTGTGCAATACTTTGAAGAGGTTTGATATTATCTCTTCTTTGAAAATCTGACAGAATTCTGTGCTAAAACTACCTTGGCCCTTAGATTTTATTCAGTTAAAAGACTGTAAAAGACTACTTTTGTTCCCTTGGATAGTTTACATTGTCTTAACTTGGCAAATGGAATGTATCTAGTAAATCATCCATTTCATTTAGATTTTTCACTTATTTGTAGTGCAGACTTGTAGTGAGACCTAATGATTCTTTGAATTTCCCCAGTATCCATTGCTATCTCTCCCATTTAATTTCTGATTGTGTTCATGTGGATCCTGTCTCTGCCTTTTAGTAGTTGGCTCAGGGGTTGTCTATATTGCTGATTTTCTCCCAAGTCAGCTCTTGGATTTGATGATTCCTTGTATTGATCTCTTTGTTTCCAATTGACAATTATGCCCTGAGTTTGATTATTTTCTGCTGTTTACTCCTTTGGGCATGTTTGCTTCTCACCCCACCCCCAGGATCTTTAAATGTACACATTATTTGTTAGTATTAGAACTCTCGAGGAAAGGAAAAGAGGAGGAAGGAAAAAAAGAACTCTCTAAATTCATTTTTTTAAGATTTATTATGATACATAAGTACACTGTAGCTGTCTTCAGACAGTCCAGAAGAGGGCAACAGATCCCATTAAAGATGGTTGTGAGCCCCTCATACAGACAAAAGAGGTGGCATGGCAGATGTGGGATGGGGGGTTGTTGGAGGGGTAACTGGGAAGTGGGAAATCATTTGTGATGTAAATGAATGGAATAATTAATAATAAAATAAAAACAAATAATAAAAAAAAAGATGGTTGTGAGCCACCATGTGGTTGCTGGAATTTGAACTCAGAACCTTCAGAAGTGCTCTTAACCGCTGAGCCATCTCTCCTGCCCATTTATTGTCTTTTGTTTTGGTTTTGAGACAAGGTCTTTCAATTATTCCAGCCTGTTCTAGAGATGACCTTGGCTCAGAATTCTGAGTCCTGATTACAGGCGTGAGTCATCACAACGTTCAAGATTTAAACATTGTTCCAGAGCAATTATAGGTGACAGGTTTGTTTAGAAATTGGAAAGTAAGGGAAAATTGGCGTTTCCTTCATGAGACTCCAGCCCAGAAGAAATTGTGGCTTCACTAGTCAGTCATTTTCTCAGGAAATGGATATATACTCACTCGGCTTCCAGGGTTCTTGACAATTACTTTCCTCTTACTATGCACCCATTCTTACAGGACGGCAGCCTGTTCAGTCTTCAATTACCTTGTTAGCTCCCTTATTCAACCATTCTTCTTCCTGGGCCTTTCACAATTTCTAAATGACCCCTCAAATACTCTGTATGTGTTGTGGTATCTACCTAGATTCCCAAAAGGCATGGAGAGCTCAAGGCTTCAGCAGTTCGGTGCCTGGGTTTCTGCTCCTAGTTTGTCCCTAAGCTAAATAGTTTTAAGGGGAAAAAAACGCTGGACAGGCGGTTGTGGCACACACCTTTAATCCCAGCACTTGGGAGGCAGAGGAAGGCAGATTTCTGAGTTGGAGGCCAGTCTGGTCTACAGAGTGAGTTCCAAGACAGCCAAGGCTACACAAAGAAACCCTGTCTCAAAAAAAAAAAACAAAAAAGAAAAAAAAAAAAACCTCAGTCATTCAAAGAAGATGACAAGTTCTTGGTCTGTACCATAACCCCAGTTTCTGACTTTTTTTTCCTGGCTGATCCCAAACTCACTGGATGACTGAGGTTGACTAAATTTCTCATTCTACTGCCCAACAAATGTTGTGATTAGAGGCCAACATCCCTTGAGTGAGCTTTTACTGTACCCTTTAGTATTTCATGGTGGCATTTTGCTCTAAATGCATATTTAATTGGTTTCTTTTTATAAACCTTGTTTCCTCAGAGAACGTATTATCCTGCTTCCATGTATTGAAACCATACCTCTGTCTCTTGCTCTGTCTGTCTGTCTGTGTCTAAATCTGTCTTTCTGTCTCTGCTGGTCTCTATCTCCTTCTCTGTCTCTAGATCTGTTTCTCTTTTTGTGTCTCTGTCTTTCTCTGTGTCTTTCTCTCTGTGTCTCTGTCTCTCTCTATCTCTCATTGTGTGTGTGTGTGTGTGTGTGTGTGTGTGTTGTGTGAGTCTCTGTGTCTCTCTATACTTAATATTTTTAGGAAGAGTTTCTCTGAGTAGCTCTGGCTGTGCTCCAATATCCTCTATAGACCAAGCTTGACTCAAACTCAGAAGCAGAACTTCTTCTGCCTCCCTAGTGCTGCAAATAAAGGCCTATGCCACCACTGCCCAGGCTTTATCAACCTTCTTTGGCCTCTGCAAAGACACTGGTCCAGCAACTGCTCTTGGTATAAGCCAAAGACAAGAAAGCGTCATACTAAGCTAGACTTGACCAATGCATTTTCTAGTGAAAAGTTTCTTATCAATACTTTTGTTTCAGGTAGGGCCTGGTGTACCTTAAACTGTCCTTGAAATTGCTGTACAGTTAACAATGACCATGAGACCTCATTGCTTAGGAGCAGCAGTGGATCTTGATGAAGATGTGAGCCCATTTCCAAACACACATGTAAGACCTCCACTCTATAGTTTCACTCCAAGAGATACTATACACTTTGAGTCTCCAACTACAAGACAGTTGCATACATGCACTGCAGGCATTCACATGTAAAAATATTTAGGGAGAAAGACTGGAAAAAACATTATTTTTATTTTTCAACACGTTTTTTTTCTTTCATTTAAAGAACATATAATTCAACAATATGGAGAGAATAGTTTCCTTTGTTTTTTTTTTAAACAATCCCATTATATAAACTAGTGACATGAAACTACTACAGATAGGACTGCTTAATTTCCCCAAATATACTAACACACCTCTCAAATATACTAACACACCTCTTCCTTTCTATAAAGGCCTGAATGAATCAAGGGGAGAGAGGTGTTTTATGGAATGGTGTGGTGGTATCTACAATTGTACCGATCCTCCAACTCCTCAAAGTCTTCAAGAATCCACTGCCAGAGCTCCTCAGCAGATGGACCTGAATCTTGAGCATCCTCTGTACCTTGAGTGGATGCTACCATGGCTACTGAAGCTCCAGATCCTGCTATGCCAGTCTGGACTTCAACTGCTACTGATTGACTAGAGTCACCAGCTCTAACAGGGGCATGGTCATCAAGCAGGTATTCTTGCTGACTACACCTGGCACCATCACAGGCTTGATCACGATGGCTGAAGTTGAGCTCGACCATCCCTGGCTGCAGTTGAGGTTGGAAATGGAATCCTCACCAAATGTGCCTGAACCCATGGAGTCTCCATTGGCAGAAGCAATTACAGGTAAGGAACCAGGAAGATGGGTTGGCTCAGAAACAGCTTCAGAGCTTCCATTTCTTTCTGGAGGTGCTGCTGGGATATTCTTGAGATTCTTCCACTTGGACTTAGCCCGGGTGTTCTTGAACCAGATCTGAAAAACAAAGGAGACATCAAAGGAATACCTGTGTGCCCCCAACTTGTCACTAGGTGAAGCTTCTGGATTGAAAGGAATTTCTGCAGCAAAACTGCATGAGTCCACAACAGAGAAGTCTGAAGGTCTAGATCCCTAAGGGATTGTAGTAAGATAGAATGAATATGACCTGACACCAAAAGCCTAGAGAAGATTCAGTTAGTGTGTCCTGTATTGTACTATGAGCTCTGAGGTCTAGGTCTCTGAGACCCTGCAGGATAATAATATTCATCCATATTCCTACCTGGGTTGAAGCAGAATGTGAGGTCCAGCTCTTGATGCATGTATATTCAACTTCCACAACTGTCCCTAACATTAAAGAGCACAGAGCTCAGGAGTCTGATAGGGGGAGGGGGGATTGGATATTTTGGCTGTCAGAGACAGCGAAGAGAGGCATACCTGGATCTCATGTGCTGTCAAACCAATCAACAATGCCAGTTCCCCCCCCCCCCTGCTCCTCCCGTTTTGGGTATGTGCACTTAGCCAAATATGTTTACAGCAGGTTCTTTTGTTCCCTGGTGTATACAGTGAGTATTTTCTGATGGTTCCTTGGAGCCCAGAGTCTCTTTTGTAGGTAACCATAATTAAGTGACAGTACCATAGGTCCTACAGGAACCTGGAAATTAGATCTCACTGAGGATCTTGAAGGTATCTGATGATGTGGATGCACTAAGAGGCTTCTCAGAATTGGTAAACCTGGACCCATTACAGGACCTCGTTGCATTTGGATACTTGATCTTCTTGATGGACCTTGGGACTCTTGCTGATGGAGGTCTCTTTCAAGGGCACTTAGAGGCAGAGACAGGTGGATTTCTGAGTTCAAGGCCAATCTGGCCTACAGAGTGAATTCCAGGACAGCCAGTGGCACTGAGAAAAATACTGTCTCAAAACAACAAACAAAAAAATTAAAAACCCCATACTTCAGCTATGCATCTTTTGTCATTGATCTCTAGAAGACTTTTAAAGGAACTAATATTGGATTTTTCCTGTCAAAATCTATTTCAGTATCTACTAGAACAATCATGTGATTTGTTTTTCTTTCAGTTTGTTGATGTGGTGGTTTGCCTTGGTGGATTTTGATATTTAGAAGCAGCTCCCTGTATCTGGTGGATGAAGACTACTTGATCATAGTGTATGATTTCTTTGATGTGTTCTTTGATTGGGGGACTTAGTATATTGCATTGTATTTTTGTATCAATGTTCATAAGGGAAATTGATCTGAAACTTTCTTCATTAAATTGTTCTGTGGTGTAGGTATCAGGGTGACTGTCAACTCATAGAGAATTGGAAAACCTGGGCCCATTACAGGACCTGGTTGCATTTGGATAATTGATCTTCTTGATGGACCTTGGGAATCTTGTCGAAAGAAGTCTCTTTCAGGGACTGAATGACTTGATTGCATTGGACAAATTGGAGTCTCTAGGGGACTCACTTGGAAAGGCAGATTCCTTGCAAGCTCTTGAGGCATTTGGGAACTGGTTTGTGTGGGTGCATTTGAAGACATTTGGAATCTTAAATGCAAGGACAGACCTTGGGACTTAGATGGGTTCTGATCTTATTGGAGTATGTTCTTAGAGGAGAACATGGAAAAAGGTAAAAATATCAGAAAAGTTCCAGAGACCACCCATCATGCCTACCCATCACAAGCTTTGGACTTATTATAGAGCAGGGATTATTCAGGGGCCACACTCTTTCTGACCACCTGCCAGTGCCTCCCATGCTTCTTAAGTATTCTCAACATTGCAATAAGCTTGCAAATAGCTCATGTGGTAATATGAGTCTGTCAGCCTAGGGAGGCTAGCAATTGAATGTCCTCCCCCAAAGTTTAAAAGTCCTAGAACCCTGGAGGGATTGAAGTGGGAGTAGGTGGGTGAGTGGGTGAGGGGAGCATAAGGTGGGGAGCACTTTTTCAGAGTCAAAGGTGAGGAGGGGTGAAGAACTCCATGATGGAGGACCTGGATGTGGGCTGAAATCAAGCAATTAGAAAGAGGAAGGGCTGGAGAGATGACTGAGTATTTAAGAGCTCTTCCAAAGGTCCTGAGTTCAATCCAAGGAACCACATGGTGGCTCATGACCATCTGTAAAGGAATCTGATTCCCTCTTCTGGTGTCCGAAGACAGCTACAGTGTACTCACATACATAAAATAAATAAATCTTTTCTAAAAAAAGAAAAGGAAGAAAGAGGAAAAATTTAAAAAAAAAAATCAACAAAACCAAGAGCTCAACCAGGTTGGCAAACCCTTAGCCAACCTAACTAAAAGACTCTCAGAGACACAGTATTTCTTTCAGTCTACTTTGTAATTTTTCTTTTTTTTTCTTTTCAGAAAATATTGAGATTGATCTCACACAATCATAGATAAATTCTCACCTAGATAAAGCCTTACAAGAACCTATTTAGTTAAATTTGCTTTCAATTTTGCGGTAAATTTAATCCTCAGTAGATGTGAAGAAAGCTTCACAGGATCCTTGGGATTCTCAGGAACTGAACCACCATCCAAAGAGCATGCATAAATTGGACCTAGCCTTCCTTGAACTTATGTAGCAGATGTTCAGGCTGATCTTCACAGGTTCTGGAGCAACTGGAGCAGGAGCTATCTCAAAAACTGTTGCCTGTATATGGGATATCTACTTCTAGCTGCACTGCCTTGTATTGTGTCAGTGGAAGAACAAATGCTTAGTCTTACAGAGACTTGAAGTGCCTGATTGGGTGAGACTTCTCACCCACTCTGAAAAGAAGGGGCTGGGGGATGGGAGATGGCTGTGGGGATTGTGCATGTGGGGTAAGGGGGTGCAAATAAATAATTTAACATTTTAAAGAGTCACAGTCGGACAGTGGTGGTACACACCTTTAATCCCAGCACTTGGGAGACAGAGGGAGGAGGTTTTCTGAGTTCAAGACCAGCCTGTACTACACTGTGAGGTCCATGACAGCCAGGGCCACACCGAGAAACCTTCTCTCAGAAAAACAACAACAAAAAAAAATCACAGATCCTCTTCCATTCTTCTTGACTCTCTGACCCCAACCAAAAATTGAAGAGCCATAGAAGAGAAAACATCAAGTGACCTCATCCCACTCTAAATTACACTAGAGCACTCATGGTCAAATTAGACAAATCATGAGGCTCTTACATCTACCAAAGACTGACCCTGGTATTGAAACTCTAATCCAAGGACTTGGCCTCAAGTGAATCTTCACCTTGGCCTTCCGAGAGGCTCCTCTCTCATCCCCTCAGGTCCAGCAGACATTCCCACCCTGCGGCCACATTCAGTCTGCAGCCATACCTTTGGAAATGTGGTCAGGTACAAGACCATAAGCAATAGAAGCCAGTATATGTGGGCATTATCAGAACCCAGTTCTTCCACCACAACAAACCCTGAAATACCTTCAAAATCAGGAAGGTGACCTAAAATCCTATTTCATATTGATAATAAAGTGCTTTAAGGAGGATATAAATGACTCACTGAAAGAAATACAGGAAAACACAGGTCAACAGGTAGAAGCACTTAAAGAGGAAACAAATAAATCGCTTTTTTTTTTTTTTGAAACGGTGTCTTACATTGAAAGCCCAGGCTGGCCTTGAACCCTCAGATATTCTATTGCAGTCTCCTGAGTGCTAGGATTGCAAGGACATGCCATCATGCCTGGCTTTAAGCATTGTATCTCCTGTTTTCTATGAGTGCCTTTTTCTTTTTTATATATATATTTTTTTATTTTCTATATTCTTTGTTTACATTCCAAAAGATTTCCCCTTTCCCAGATTCCTCCTCCCCATATGTCCCATAAACCTTCTCTCCACACATTCTACCTGCTTGTCACTGTACCAATACAAGATGATTTTTAGCATTGTTGCACTGTAGTACTGATTGAGGTCAGGGATAGTGCTTCCCCCAGTTCTTTTATTGTCAATAATAGTTTTGCTATTCTGGGTTTTATGCTATTCCAGATGAATTTGAGAATTGCTCTTTCAAACTTTATGAATAATTCAGTTGGAATTTTGATGGGCATTGCATTGAATCTGTAGATTGCTCTTGCATTGTGTCCATTTTTACTATAGCAATCTTGCCTATCCAGGAGCATGGGAGATCTTTCCATCTTCTGAGGTCTTCTTTGATTTCTTTCTTCCGAAACATGAAGTTCTTGTCATACAGATCTTTCACATGTTTGATTAGAGTCACAACAAGGTATGAAATATTATTTGTGACTACTGTGAAAGGTGTCATTTCACTAATTTCTTTCTCAGCCTGTTTATCCTTGGAGCATAAGATTTGTTTGAGTTAATTTTATATCCAGCCACTTTGCTGAAGTTGTTTATCAGCTGTAGGAGATCTCTGGTGGAGTTTTGGGGGTCACTTAATTATACTATCATATCATCTGCAAATAGTGGTAGTTTGATTTCTTCCTGTCCAATTTGTATCCCTCTTACCGAATTGTGTTTTCTAATTGCTTTACTTAGAACTTCAAGTAATATACTGAATAAATATGGAGAGAGGGGGCAGGCTTGTCTAGTACTTGATATTAGTGCGATTGCTTCAATTTTCTCACCATTTAGTTTGATTTTGGCTACTGGTTTGCTTTTACTGTTTAGGTATGGGCCTGAAATTTCTGATTTTTATAACTGTGTGTTTTGAGCTTTACTAAAGTTTCTTTTATGAATGTGGGTGCCCTTGCAATTAGAGCATAGATGCTCAGAATGAGAGTTCTTCTTGGTAGATTATTCCTTTGATGTATATGAAGTGTCCTGTGTCTTTTTAAATAACTTTTGGATGAAAGTCAATTTTATCTGATATTAGAATTGCTGCCATGCCTTTTGTCCTGGAAACATTTGCTTGGAAATTTGTTTTCCAGCCTTTTTCTCTGAGGTAGTGTTTGTTTTTGATACCGATATGCGTTTCATGTATGCAGCAAAGTGCTGTGTCCTGTTTGCATAGCCAGACTTTTAGTCTATGTCTTTTTATTGGTAAATTGAGTCCATTGAGGTTAAGAGATATTAAGGTATAGTGATTGTTGCTCCCTGTTATTTTTGATGTAATTTTTATGTTTGAGTGGTTATCTTCTTTTGGATTTATTAAAAGAAGATTACTATCTTGCTTTTTCTTTTTTTTTTAATCTTTTTTTATTGAGTATCTTCTTCACTTACATTGCCAATGGTAAAACCTTTCCCAATTTCCCCCCTCCCAAAAGTCCCCCTCCCCAATAATTCCCCACCCCTCCTCCCAGCTCCTGCCTCCTTGTATATGCCCCTTTACCCAACACACTCCCACCTACCCCCCCAACTCCCTCCCCTGTACATTTTCCTTTGTTGAGCCTCTATTGGGTCTTTACCTGACCAAAGACCACTCCTCCCACTGATGCCCAACAAGGCATTGCTCTGCCACATTTTTGGCTGGAACTATGTACACACCTTCGTGGATGGTCAGTCCCTGGGAGTCTTGGGGTGCCTGGGTGTCCGAAGTCATTGTTCTTCCCATGGGGCTATATACTCTTTCAGCTCCTCCGGGCAACCCTCCAGATCCTCTGATGGGGACACCAAGATTATTCCAATAGTTGGGTGCTAGTTTCTGCCTCTGTATTTGTAAGGCTTAGGTGGGGCCCTATGGAGAGAGCCATGGCATGCTTCTTTTGGTACAAACTTCTCTTCATAGTGTCAGTGTTTGGTGACTGTCTATAGGATGAATCCCCTCCTGGGCACTTGCTGGGTGGCCTTTACTTCAGACTCTGCTCCACATATTGCCTGCCGTGTTGCTCCTGTGACGATTTTGTTCCCTTTCTCAGAGGAACCATAGCACCCTCACTTAAGTCCTCCTTCTTCTTGAGCTTCCTGTGCTGGGTGAATTATAAATTGTTTATTTTGAGCTTTTGGACTAGCATCTGCTTATTTGTGAATGAATACCATGTACGTTCTTTTGTGACTGGGTTACCTCGTTCAAGATGACACTTTCTAGTTCCATCCATTTGCCTAAGAATTTCATGAATTCATTGTTTTTGATAGCTGAATACTAATCCATTGTGTATATATACCACAATCCCTGTATCCATTTCTCTGTTGAGGGACATCTGGGTTCTTTCCAGCTTCTGGCTATTATAAATAAGACAGCTATGAACATAGTGGAGCATGTGTCCTTATTACATAAAGAACACATTCTGAGTGGTATAGCTGGGTCCACAAGTAGTACTATGTCTAATTTTCTAAGGAATCCCCAGACTGATTTCCAGAGTGGTTTTACCAGCTTGCAATTCCACCAACAATGGAGAAGTGTTCCTCTTTCCCTGCATCCTCTCCAGCTACTGCTGTCCCCTGAGTTTGTCATCTTAGCCATTCTGACTGGTGTAAGGTGGAATCTCAGTGTTGTTTTGATATGCATTTCCCTGATAACTAAGGATACTGAATATTTCTTTAGGTGCTTTAGAGCCATTGGAGTTTCCTCAGTTGAGTATTCCCTGTTAAGTTCTGTAACCTAAATAGGGTTGTTTGATTATCTGGAGACTAACTTCTTGTGTTTTTGTATATGTTAGGGTTAATAAAGATCTTTTCCCAATGTGTTGGTTGAAGTTTTGTCCTATTGACTTTATTCTTTGCCTTACAGAAGCTTTGCCGTTTTATGAGCTCCCATTTGTCGATTCTTGTTCTTAGAGTATAAGCTATTGGTTTTCTGTTCAGAAACTGTTCCCCTGTGCCCGTGTGTTCAAGTTTTGTCCCCACTTTCTGCTCTATAAGCTTCAGTGTGTCTGATTTTATGTATTGATCTTTGACCCACTTGGACTTGAACGTTGTACAAGGAGATAAGAATGGGTCAATTTGCATTTTTCTGCATGCAAACCTCCAGTGGATCTAGCCCATTTGTTTAAAATGCTGGCTTTTTTCCACTGGATGATTTTAGCTCCTTTGTCAAATATCAAGTGAATGTACATGTGTGGGTTATTTGCTCGGTCCTCAATCCTATTCCATTGCTCTTCCTGCCTGTCTGCATACTAATACTAAACAGTTTTTTTATAACTATCCTCTGTAGTAGAGTTTGAGGTCAGGGATGGTGATTCCCCTGCAATATCTTTTGTTGTGGGGAATAGTTATTGCTATCCTGTTTTTGTTGTTGTTGTTGTTGTTATTCCAGATGAATTTAAGAATTCCTCTTTCTAGATCTATGAAAAATTGATTTGGAATTCTGATTGCATTGATGGGGATTGCACTGAATCTGTCAAATGCTTTCAGCAAGATGGCCATTTTTACTATATTGATCCTGCGAATCTGTGAGCATTGTAGATCTTTCCATCTTCTGAGTATTTCTTCGATTTCTTTTTTTAGAGGCTTAAAGTTCTTGTCATATAGACCCTTCACTTTCTTCGCAGGGTCACACCTAGGTATGAAATATTACTTTGAACTATTTTGAAAGATGTCATTTCCATAAATTCTTTCTCTTCTTGTTTATCCTTTCAGTAGAAGAAGCCTAATGATTTGCTTGAGTTAATTTTATATCCAACAACTTTGCTGAAGTTTTTTTTTTATCAGCTTTAGGAATTCTTTGTTGGAAAGCTTGGGGTCATTTAAGCTTTCATCTGCACATAGTGATAGTTTGACTTCTTCCTTTCCAATATGTATTCCTTTGACCTCTTTTTGCTGCCTGATTGCTCTGTCTAGGACTTCAAGTACTATATTGAATAGAGAGAGAGAGAGTGGGCAGCCTTGTTTGGTCCCTGATTTTAGGGGGATTGACTCAAGTTTCTCTCCATTTAGTTTGATGTTGCCTACCAGTTTGCAGAATATTTCTTTCACTGTGTTTAGGTATGGGCCTTGGATTCCCAATCTCTCGAAGACTTTTATCATGAAGGGATGCTGAATTTTGTCAAAAGCTTTTCAGCATCTAATGAATTGACCATGTGGGTATTTTTTCCTTTAATTTGTTTATGTAGTGAATTATATTGACAGATTTCTGTATATTGAACCATCCATGCATCCCCGGGATGAAGCCTACCTGATTGTGGTGAATTACAGTTCTGACGCATGCTTGGATTCGGTTGGCCAGGATTTTGTTCAGTATTTTTGCATCAATGTTCATGAGGGAGATTGGTCTGAAGTTCTCTTTCCTTGTTTGGCCTTCTCACTGACCACCACATCTGTAAGATCAAGAGACCGAAGGTCCCTGAGTTGAAGGATGCTCAGATTACAGATATATTGTCAAAAGATGGGACTATGGTTACCATCACAATCATTGCTGCTTTTATCTTTGAACATATTATTAAACAGATGGCTCCCAGCATTATGAAAAGCCTGATGGTTCACTACACTCCTGAACTTTAAATACCTTGTACAGTGCATCACTTCACAGCTGAATGTTTCCAGCTTTCCTCTTTGGCTACTTCTCTATTTCTCACATGATGCTTTCCTGGAGCTGGAGAGAATATGATGCTTGGAGACCTTTCTATTTTCTATCATAGCCAGGAACTTCACTCTATCTGATATCAGCTTGAGATTTTAAGATAGGAGTGTAGACTTAGCATGGTTTTAAAGATGTAAAACGCTCAAAAGATTTACTGACATTCCTAGACTTGGTTCTTTACTGGGAACCTGATGTTTTTATATAAGCCATGGTCAATAGGATAAATGGTGTAGGCTTAGCTGTCCCTGAGAACTGGTCAGCTTTCTCCTAGAACAAAGCATGGTGTTAGTCATGTGCTTCAGTTCTGTGGAATACTTTGATTTTAGTACATCAGCATAGTACATTTAGAATGATTGCATTTGAAAGTTATTTTTTAAGTTTTCCCTGCGTGAGTATGTAAAATCCAACTAATCAACTCTGTTTTCATTCCACAATGCATTATACAGTTGTGTGTGCATTGCAAGAGACTGTAATGATGGTCATTAAATCTTAATGACCTTCACGTAATATGCTTCAATTGTCACCCTAAATATACATAGCATTTAGTATAAAAGCCAAAATAGAATTATTGCTCCCTTCTGAAACATGAAATATTACCTCTCTATTAAACTGTTATATGCTAGCTCTCAGCATCTTAATGGTAAAGCTAAGCTTCCTAGTCATATCAAGATTTTCTAGTCACTGCACAAAGAAAATGCCTAAGAGCTGCCCTATTCCTTTCTGAGAAAACAAAGTGCTGTATATTTCACGTATAAGTTGTTATACTCAATAACTTTTTGAGTTTCTTATTTACTTATAGAATAATTAGGTAATATCTAAATTAGTGTTTGAATCTTAATATTACATAACTTTAGCTAAGTTGGCATGGTTTTAGAAAGTTTCCCTAGTCATCTTAATTTGCTCCATTTTCTGACTCCTCCCTGTAAACAAAAACAGCAAGGACACTTTATCCTGATTGTTTTCTTTCTTAATTAGTTAATCTCTTATTCAGTTATAGTATGTGATACTATCGTAATAAATGTAAAAAAACGTTAAAACATATTAGGAGAAAACTTTATCTAATGTGTTGGGTGAAGAACTATAGGTCAGTGGGACATATGCCATAGTGACTGGAATGTAAATGGATAATATAACTTAATAAAATAATTTTCAGGAACTGTTTCTCCTTTTATTTCATGAGAATATGATCTAACAATGAAGAATGAATATTTACAGTTACTTTGAAACAACCCCTCTATATACCCAGAGGATTCCCCACCATGTAATAATGATACATGCTCTACTATGTTCATAGCAGCCCTATTTATAATTGCCAGATGCTGGAAAGAACCCAGATATCCCTCAAGAGAAGAGTGGATGCAAAAAATGTGGTATATCTACACAATGGAGTACTATTCAGCCATTAGAAACAATGAATTCATGAAATTCTTAGGCAAATGGATGGAGCTAGAGAACATCATACTAAGTGAGGTAACCCAGACTCAAAAGGTAAATCATGGTATGCCCTCACTAATAAGTGGATATTAACCTAGAAAACTGGAATACCCAAAACATAATCCACACATCAAATGAGGTACAAGAAGAACGGAGGAGTGGTCCCTTGTTCTAAAAAGACTGAGTGAAGCAGTATAGAGCAAAATCAGAACAGGGAAGTGGGAAGAGTTGGGTGGGAAAACAGGGGGAGCGAAGGGGACTGATGGGACTTCCGGGGAGTGGGGGTCCAGAAAAGGGGAAATCATTTGAAATGTAAGTAAATATATCAATAAATTAAAAAAAAAAGAATTAGTGGAGAGCATGTGTCATTTGCTTAATGATATTTATCCTATTACCACTTGCTCTTGTTGGCTTTCCTATGATATAGCTTTCCTGATTTGTTTTTTTGTTTTTGTTTTCTTTTTGGTTTTGTTTTTTGTTTTTTGTTTTTGTTGTTGTTGTTGTTTTGGGTTTTTGAAACAGGGTTTCTCTGTGTAGCCCTGGCTGTCCTAGAACTCACTCTGTACACCAGGCCGGCCTCAAATGGAGAAATCTGCCCACCTCAATGTCCCAAGTGCAGGGATTAAAGGCATCCCCAACCACTGCCCAGCAGATATGTTTAAATAAATAACTCTCTCTTCTCTCTCTCTCTCTCTCTCTCTCTCTCTCTCTCTCTCTCTCTCACACACACACACACACACACACACACACATGAGAGTTGGTTTATGTAGTGGATTACATTGAAAGATTTCCATATATTGAACCACCCCTGCATCGCTGGGATGAAGCCTATTTGATCCTGGTGAATTACTGTTTTGATGTGTTCTTGGATTCGGTCAGCAAGAATTTTATTGAGTAGTTTTGCATCAATGTTCTTAAGGGAAATTGGTCTGGAGTTCTCTTTCATGGTTGGGTCTTTGTTTCGTTTGTGTATAAGCATTACTATGGCTTCATATAATGAATTGTGAAGTATACCTCAGGTTTCTGATTTGTGGAATAGTTTGAAAAGTATCTGTAGTAGGTCTTCTTTGAAGATCTGATAGAATTCCCCACAAACACATCTGGTCCTGTGCTTTTGTTGTTGTTGTTGTTTTTGGTGGTGGTGGTGGTGGTGGTGGTGGTGGTGGTGATGGTGGTGTTTTTGGAAGACTGTTAATAACTGACTCTATTTCCTCCGGTGTTATGGGATTATTTTGATGGTTTATCTGATCATGTTTTAACATTGGCACCTGGCATGTGTCTACAAAATTGTCCATTTCATCCAGATTTTCCAATTTTGTTGAGTATAAGCTTTTTTTGTAGGATCTGATGATTTTTGGAATTTCTGCTGTTTCTGCTGTTATATCTCCCTTTTCATTAATGATTTTATTAATTTGTGTGGTTCCTATATTCCTTCTGGTTAGTCTGCTAAGTGTTTATCTATCTTGTTCATTTTCTCAAAGAACCAACTCCTGGTTTTGTTGATTCTTTGTATAATTCCTTTTGTTTCTATTTGGTATATTTTGGCCTTGAATTTGTTTATTCCCTGCTGTGTATTCCTCTTGGATGTATTTGTTTCATTTGGTTGTACAGCTTTCAAATATTCTGTCAAGCTGCTAATGTAAGCTCTTTCCATTTCCTTGTTGGAGGCACTTAACTATATGAGTTTTTCTCTTAGCACATATGACTATTGACAGCTTTTCAGGATTTCTAGTTGCAACTGCTTTAAGAGGAGAATCTTCTAGAAATGTTATTGTTCATTGTTTACAGGCTTTTACTGCTAAGGGACTGCCTAAAGTTGGCAAGACAGATAATGGGCCTGCTTATACTGGAAACAGCTTTGAACAATTTTGCAAGGAATTTGGAATTGAAAATAAAACTGAAATTCCTCATGATCCAATGAGACTAGGAATTGTTGAATGTATCTGAAAAATTAGCGTTAGAAAACAAAAAAGGGGGAGTTTTAACCTCCAAGGTCACCAAAAGCACATCTCGCTTTTGCATTATTTGTTTTAATTTTTTATAAACTGATGCTAAAGGTCAGTCTGCAGTAGATCACCGCTGGCACCCAGACACTTCCAGATCATATACCATGGTTAAATGTTGAGATCCTTTAACTAATACTTTGGAATGGTCCCAACCCTATTTTAATACGGGAATGAGATCCTGTTTGTGGTTTTTCAAATAAAGGAACTGGAGATCAATGACTACTGAAAAGATTGTTTCCCAAAGTGGACACAGATCCTGAGCCTTCTAATGATTGTGATACTAATGATGAAGGCATCTCAGAATCCCTATGAGCCATCTAAATTAACCTGAAGTGTAGTCTTCGACCTTACTGGATAGCAGGTGTTTTCTATCAATTCTCAAAGCCACCCTCCTTACACCAGGAGGCTTGATCTTGTTTGGATCTTTGTCAGCTCCAAGTTTAGGCACTTAACTAAGCTATTACCCCTTGGAGGTTCACTTGAGTATGATGGAAAAGAGTCCTGCTCCACAAATCCTTGGTCATGTGAAGGTTTTATCTGAAAGGTGGGATGTAGACATCCAGTGCTTAGAGACCATTTAAGCATTTGTTCTTTTCACATGTGTCCTTGAGATGGCAGGACTAGATCCCATGGTCATAGTTGGGGAGGTGCAGAAGATTTTTTTCTGTGCTGTTTGGAAATGTGAGACCACAAGGAATGTTTATTGGAAGCCCCAAAGAGATTTAATTACAGTAGCTAGGATTTCAACAGGTCCAGGCCTATCTAGTTCTAGTTATAATGGCAATGGACATTGTTTCTTCAGGGTTTTAGTTGTGCCAAAGCTGCGCTGTCTGGATCCTGGACAGGAGTAGCATCCTCTGTTAGTTTTCTCTGTAATCCTATTCCAGTGTCTGGAAAAAAATGTTAGAGAAGGCTGGATTAAGGGAAGGACTTGAAAACTTTGGCTTTATAAGGAAGATTATGATTATGGATTACTTTTTTGTTTGTTTGTTTGTTTGTTTGTTTGTGACAGGGTTTTTCTGTGTAGCCATGGCTGTCCTGGAACTCACTCTGCAGACCAGGCTGTCCTCCAACTCAGAAATCTGCCTACCTCTGCCTCCCAATGACTGGGATTAAATGAGTGTGCCAGGATGGATGACATTTTACCAAAATTGTGACTTTGACATTTTCTGTAGGACCTACTAAGATCATAAATAAGCCCAAAAGAAGAAACTATAAAGATAAAAAGAAAAAAATAGTGCTAAAAGGAATAGGAGTAATACTGCTTTCTTATTTTCTTCTCCGGTATCTGGTATTCTTCAGAGTCCTACTGTTAACACCACTACTTTTTCTATATCTGCTATTCCCCTTACAGAATTAGTGGAGAGCATGTGTCATTTGCTTAATGATATTTATCCTATTACCACTCGCTCTTGTTGGCTTTCCTATGATATAGCTCCTCCTTATTTGTTTTTTGTTTGTTTTCTTTTTGATTTTGTTTTTTGTTTTTGTTGTAGTTGTTTTGGATTTTTGAAACAGGGTTTCTCTCTGTAGCCCTGGCTGTCCTGGAACTCACTCTGTAGACCAGGCTGGCCTCAAACGGAGAAATCTGCCCACCTCAGTGTCCCAAGTGCAGGGATTAAAGGCATCCCCAACCACTGCCCAGCATAGACGTTTGAATAAATAACTCTCTCTCTCCTCTCTCTCTCTCTCTCTCTCTCTCTCTCTCTCTCTCTCTCTCACACACACACACACACACACACACACACTCACTCACTCACACAAACACAGTAGATTCCCTTAAAGCCAACTGCACTAGAACTGACCATGGTACAAAGAGTAGGATACATTTGTTATACTCAGTGTTTGATAATTTCTAAGTAAGCCATGGGGCCAGGTAGTGATGGCTCAAGCCTTTAATCCCAGCACTTGGGAGACAGAGACAGGTGGATTTCTGAGTTCGAGGCCAGCTTGGTCTTCAGAGTGAGTTCCAGGACAGCAAGGGCTACACAGACAAACCCTCTCTCAAAAAAAAAAAATGAAAAAGAAAAGAGGGCTGCTAAGATGGTATAGGTCTTGCTTCAAAGCCTGATGATCAGTTACCATAAGTAAGCCCCATAAAACAGAAGGTTCCCCAACGTAAACTTTGGTGGCAAAAAGAAGGAAAAGAAGCACCTGGACATGGAGTTCCAGGTGATAGTGTGTTCCACGTGGCTTGAATGCACTGTCACAGCAAAAAGTAAGACAAGGTAACATTTTATTTATATGGAAATTACACATCTAGAAGAAATGTCAAGGATTCACACACATATGATTTAATACTATTATGCTTAATACTCATGAGAGTAATTAAGCATCAGTTGCCACTCTTGTAGAGAAACTGACTTTAGTCCCAGGCATACAGAAATTGGCTCACAACTGCCTATAATACTGTCGTGTGCGATCCTACACTCCTCTGTCCTGCCAAGAACCAGGTATGTCCATGCATGGATTGAGGCATTACATGTGTCTTAGTCAGCGTTTCTATTCCTGCACAGATATCATGACCAAGAAGCAAGTTAGGGAGGAAAGGATTTATTCAGTTTATCCTTCCACATTGCTGTTGCTCACCAAAGGAAGTCAGGAATGGAACTCAAGTAGGTCAAGAAACAGGAGCTGATGCAGAGGCCGTGGGGCCATGTTACTTATTGGCTTGCTTCCCCAAGCTTGCTCAGCCTGCTCTCTTGTAGATCCCAAGAATACCAGCCCAGCGATGGTACCACCCACAAGGAACCCTCTTCCCTTGATCACTAATTGAGAAAATACCCCACAGCTGAATCTCATGTAGGCATTTCCCCAACTGAAGCTCCTTTCACTGTGAAAGGATGTGTCAAGTTCACACACTAAACTATCCAGTACAACATGTAAAAATAACTTAAGGCTGGGCATTATAACAGAGCCTTTTAATCCCACTACCTGCAAGGCAAATGGATGAGGATCTCGATTTGTGGAAGGCAGTCTTGTTTACATAAGCACTTCCAGGAGAGTTAGAACTACATACAAAGGCCCTATGTTAAGAAATCAAAAATAATGCCAGGAGGTGGTGGCACGTGACTTCAATCCCAGCACTTGGGAGCCAGAGGCAGAGAGATTTCTTAATTCAAGGACAGCCTGGTCTAGAGATTGTTTGCCAGGATAGCCAGTGTTACACAGAGAAACCCTGTCTCAAAAAAACAAAAAAAAATCCAAATTAAAATAAGATGAATAAATCTTTGTAATTGAAAAACAAAACAACTGTCATTGTACTAGCTGTTCTGCCAAGAGTAATTATAAAAATTCCTTTCAGAAAATAATTAACACTATTTTACCTACAATCTGATTTAATACTACCTAATGAATATTCACTTTGTGTGACATCATCACTCTTCATATCACTGGCTATTCTGGAATAGTCTCAAACTCACTTGAGTTTGACTCTGCCTCCAAATACTGAGGATAAAGGCATGTAACACCACTCCTGGATTAATTTTTCTAAACAGGCTTTGGGAACAACGAACAGGCTGCCCTGGAGATTAGAATCCTTCCATCATAATGCATGGCATTAAAAGTGAGCCCTTCCAGCCTGATGGGGGTGGTGCACTCCCTTATTCCTAAAACTTGGAAGGCAGAGGCAGGCAGATTTCTCAGTTCCAGGCCAGTCTGGTCTAAAGACTGAGTTCCAGGACAGCCAGAGCTACACAGAGAAAAACTGTCTCAAAAAACAACAACAACAAAAGTGAGCCCTACCACACCCAACTTAATTCATTTTCTACAAGTTCATTTGCATTTTGTTCAGTTTTCTGTGAGTGTTCATGTCTCATGTGTGCGGTCCCTGTGCCACAAAAAGGGATTCAGAGCCCCTGCGTCTGGAGTTATAGCATATATGGGATTCCAGACCAATTAGGAACCAAATTTCAAGAATCAAGATCAACAAGCAATCTTTTCTTTTGTTGTAAATGTAGGTATATACATGAACACGTGTCAGTAATGTGCAAGCATGCCTGGAACCCTACAGACAGAAGGAGGGCTAAGACTCCAAAGGAATACAATTCCCAATGGATGGTTCTGAGCCACATAGTGGAGGTTGGGAACTAAACCAGGCTTTCCTGATGAAGCAACTATTGCTCTGACTCACTGAGCCATCACTCCATCTCCACAATAAGTAACCCTCAGTTAAATCCAGCTCTAGTTCTATAATGCTAAGAGTTTTGATATTTTGCAATGGTATGTAGTAGAAGAGATCACATTCAATTAAATTCAAGTTAGATATGGTGGTGCACTCCTTAAGCCCAACACTTGGAACACCAAAGCAGGTATATCTCTGTGAGTTCCAGACCAGCCTTGACTACAGAGTAAGTCACAGGACTACCATGGCTGTTACAGAATAAAAAACTGTCTCAAATAAAAGAGACAGATCAAACTGTACTCAAGAAAGCACTTTTATAAATGCAAATCCAAACAACCCTGAGATTTCACCTTACACCAGTAAGAATGGCTACGATTAAAAATTCAGGAGAAGCAGATGTAGGCGAGGATGTGGAGAAAGAGGAACACTCCTCCACTGCTGGTGGGGTTGCAAATTGGTACAACCACTCTAGAAATCAGTCTGGCAGTTCCTCAGAAAACTGGGCACCTCACTTCCAGAAGATCCTGCTATACCACTCCTGGGCATATACCCAGAAGATTTCCCCAGCATGTAATAAGGATACATGTTCCACTATGTTCATAGCAGCCCTATTTATAATTGCCAGAAGCTGGAAAGAACCCAGGTATCCCTCAACAGAAGAGTGGATGCAAAAAATGTGGTATATATACACAGTGGAGTACTATTCAGCCATTAGAAACAATGAATTCATGAAATTCTTAGGCAAATGGATGGAGCTGGAGAACATCATACTAAGTGAGGTAACCCAGACTCAAAAAATGAATCATGGTATGCACTCACTAATAAGTGGATATTAACCTAGAAAACTGGAATACCAAAAACATAATCCACACATCAAATGGGGTACAAGA
The DNA here is from genome assembly GCF_947179515.1 of Apodemus sylvaticus. Lineage (NCBI taxonomy): Eukaryota > Metazoa > Chordata > Mammalia > Rodentia > Muridae > Apodemus > Apodemus sylvaticus. The sequence goes on along the minus strand of NC_067472.1, from coordinate 198,108,312 downwards.
AGAACAGAGGAGTGGCCCCCAGTTCTGGAAAGACTCAGTCAAGCATTATAGCACAAAACCAGAACAGGGAATTGGGAAGGGGTGGGGAGGGAGAACAGGGGGAGGGAAGGGGGCTGATGGGACTTCCGGGGTTTGGGGGTCTAGAAAAGGGGAAATCATTTGAAATGTAAATGAAAATATATCGAATAAAGAAAAGAAAGTACTTTTATTTAAAGAAAAATTAACTGCACATTAGTTAGGAAAAGAAACTGAGAGTAACAGACTCATTTGGCACACACCTATAAAATCAGCAGAGTGGATGTTGGAGAAGAATGGCAAAACCTGGGGACCAGCCCTCTTGGGAGCTTTCACAGACTCAGTAGCCAACAAAAGACCACACACACACACACACACACACACACACACACACACACACACATGTGTTGAACTTAGGCCCCCATAATATATTTAGCAGATGTGCACCTCAGTCTTCATGTGGGTCCCCCAATAACTAGATTGGAAGCTATTGGCTGTCTCTGGAGACATTCTTCTACCTAGGCTGCCTTGAGTGGCCTCAAAAGGAGAGGATGTACCTGATCCTGCAGAGACTTGATGCATTAGGTTCAAGGTAGACCCATGGGGAAACCCTATGAGAGAAAGGGAATAGAGTAGTGACTGTCAGGTAATGTTGAGAGGTAGGTAGTGTTGAGAACATAAAATGGATATATTTATTAATGGGAAACACTGCCTAGACAAAGATGAAGGAGAAACTGAGGCAATTTCCAATTAATTGCCAGCACAAATTGTAAACCATCCTATGGGCAAGAACCAACCCCTGACACTATCAATGATACTCTGTTATGTTTGTCAATGGGAACCTTGCATAACTATGCTATGCTCATTGTTATACTCCTGGGGAACTGGCTAGCCCAATTTTAATCTGATGCCTGCCATTCAGCAACCAATGAGACATAAAGCAGAGGCACATAGGCAGAAATATAGGCAGAGCCACGGAAGCGCCACAGAACGGGTAAAAGACTGCAGTAGTTAGAGCAGTTGAAAATACCAAGAAAACACAGCCCACCGGATCAAATAAGCTAGGCTTACAGAGATTTACAGAGATGGAAGCAACAAACAGGCAGTTTGTATAGGTCTGACCAAGGTCCCTACATATGTGGTCCTGTAGCTTGGAGTGCCTGTCTTTTTCACTGAGGTAGATTTCTATGTAGCAAAATGCTGGATCCTGTTTACATATCCAGTCTGTTAGTCTGTTTTTATTGGTAAATTATGTTCATTGAGATTAAGAGATATTAAGGAAAAGTGATTGTTGCTCCTGGTTATTTTTGATGTAATTTTTATGTTTGAGTGCTTACCCTCTTTTGGATGTGTTGAAAGATTATTACTTCCTTTTTCTAAGGTGTAGTTTCCCTCCTTGTGCTGGCATTTTATATTATCCTTTGTAGGGCCTGATTTGTGGAAAGATATTGGGCAAATTTTGTTTTATCATGGAATATCTTAATTTTTCCATATATGGTGATAAGAGTTTTGGTGGGTATAGTAGTCTGGGCTAGCATTTGTTTTCTCTTATGATCTGTATGAGATCTGCCCAAGATGTCCTTGTTTTCATGGTCTCTGGTGAGAAGTCTGGCGTAATTCTGATAAGTTTTCCTTTCCATTACAGGTTTGAATGGTCTTTCTTTGTCAAGTGCATATCTGTTCTTGTCCAGTCTGTTTGGGTTTCTGTAGGCTTCTTGAATGGTCACAGGCATCTCTCTCTTTACGTCAGGGAAGTTTTCTTCTACAATTTTGTTGAAGTTATTTACTGGTCAATTAAGTTGTAAATCTTTATGCTCCTCTATACCTGTAGTCCTTAGGTTTGCTCTTCTCATTGTGGTCTGGATTTCCTGAATGTTTTGGGTTACACGGTTTCTGCATTTTGCATTTTCCTTGATGGTTGAGTCAATGCTTTCTATGGTATCTTCAGCATCTGAGATTCCTTCATCTAACTCTTCTATTCTGTTGCTGATGCTTGTATCTATGACTCTTGAATTCTTACTAAGGTTTTCTATCTCCAGAGTTGTATCCCTTTGTGATTTCTTTGTAGTTACTAGTTCCATTATTAGATCCTGTATGGTTTTGTTCAATTCCTTCACCTGTTTTTTTTTTCTTTCTTTGGTTTGTGTGTGTGTGTGTGTGTGTGTGTGTGTGTTTTCCTGTAATTCCTTAAGAAAGTTTTGTGTTTTCTCTTTAAGGGCTTCTACCTGTTGACAAATGTTCTCCTGTTTGTATTTAAGGGAACTATTTATGTCCTCTCTGACGTCCTATATCAGCATCATGAGATGTAATTTTAAATCCAGATCTTGTTTTTCTGGTGTGTTGGGGTATCCAGGACTTGCTGTTGTGGGAGAACTGGGTTCGCATGGTTCCATGTTGACTTGGTTTGTTGCCAGTGTTCTTGCATTTAATTTTTGCCATCTGGTTATCTCTGGTGCTAGCTGGTCTTGATGTCTCTGACTGTGGTTTAACTGTCCTGCTAGCCTATGTATCTGAACTCCAGGGAGACCCATTCTCTCTAGGAGGAGTTTATGTATGCAGAGCTGGGATAATGTGTGAGCTCAGGTGTACATAAAGAAATCAAAAGTATCCTGTCACCAGCTGATTCTTGATTCCTGTGTCCTGATGGTTCTTAGCAGGTCCCACTTTGTCCAGAAATTTGAGAATGGTGGTGGCCTCACCTTTGGACACAGATTGGTAGGCACTCCTGAAAGACTAGCTTCCTTGTGGTGGTATTTCTATATGTAATTCTGTGGCCCAGCATCTTATCTGGATGCAGACAAAAATCAGAAGTCTTCTGTCCCAGGCTGATCCTGGGTACCTGTGTTCTCAGGATTTTGGGCTGGTTCCTCTGAGCAGCAGGGGTGGTCCTCCCTGTGCTCTCAAACCTCTCTGCACTCCTGTGTGGTTAACTATCTCCCTGATTAACCAGGATATGGCACTCTGTGGGAGAGGATCGTCCCCAGCTGGAGATAGAAACCAAACGCTTCCTGCCTGGGAGTACTTGACATGATCCTCTGAGCAACAGGGATTCTCCTAGCTGTGCTCTCTGGCTTCTCCACACTTCTGTGTGTCTGCTATCTCTGTGCATCACCTGGATATTTGCTTTATCGTTAGAAGTGTTAAAATCTCATCCATAGTGAAGGATAATTCTGCTACCAGTAATAGCCTTCTAACTGACAACCACATCTGTGAGATCAAGGGACAGAATGTCAGTGGCTTGAAGGATGCTCAGACTGCAGATAGACTGTCAAAAGCTGGGACTGTGGTTACCCTCACGATCATGCCTGCGTTTATCTGGGAACATTATTAAACGGATAGCTCCCAGCATTATGAAAAGCATGATGGTTCACTCCAGTCCTGAACTTTAAATGCCTTGTACAGTGAATCACATCACAGCTGAATGTTTCCAGCTTTCCTCTTTGCCTACTTCTCTATTTCTCACATGATGCTTTCCTGGAACCTGAGGGAATATGGTGCTTGGAAGCCTTTCTATTTTCTATCATAGCTGGGAACCTCACTTTATTTCATATCAGCTTCTGATTTGAAGATAGATGTGTAGCCTTAGCCAGGTTCTAGAGATGTAAGTTTTACTTACATTCCTAGATTTGGTTCTTTACTGGGAACCTGATGTGTTTATATAAGCCATGGTTATTAGGATAAATGGTGTAGGCTTAGCTTTCCCTGAGAACTGGTCAGCTTTCTCCTAGAACAAAGCACGGTGTTAGTCATGTGTTTCAGTTCTGTGGCATACTTTGAATTTAGTACATCAGCATAGTACATTGCCTTTGATAGTTATTTTTTAAGTTTTCTCTGTGTGGGTATGTAAAATCCAATTAATCAACACTGTTTTCATTCCAGAGAAGCATTATACAGTTGTGTGTACATTGCAAGACACTGTAATGATTGTCATTAAATCTTAATGACCTTCACATCATATGCTTCAATTGTCACCTTAAATATAATAAGCATTTAGTATAAAAGCCAAAATAGAATTATTGCTGCCTTCTGAAACCTGAAGTGTTACCTCTCTATTAAACTGCTATATGCTATATCTGATCAGCTTACTGGTAAAGCTGAGGTGCCTAGTCATATCAAGATTTTCTAGTCACTGTACAAAGAAAATGCCTAAGAGCTGCCCTAATGCTTTCTGAGAAAACAAAGTGCTGTATATTTCATGTGTAAGTTGTTATACTCAATAACGTTTTGGGTCTCTTATTTACTTAGAGAATAATTTGGTAATATCTAAATTAGGGTTTGAATCCTAATATTATGTAACTTTAGCTAAGTTGGCATGGTTTTAGGTGTTTACCTAGTCGTCTTAATTTGTTCCACTTTCTGAATCCTTAATGTAAACAAAAATGGCAAGGACACTTTATCCTGATTTATTTCTTTCTGAATTAGTTAATCTCCTATTCTATTATAGTATGTGATACTATCGTAATAAAGGTAAAAAACGTTAAAAAATATTAGGGGAAAACTTTACCTAATGTGTTGGGTGAAGAACTATAGGTCAGTGGGACATATGCAGTAGTGACTGGAATGTAAATGGATAATATATGTAATAAAATAATTTTCAGGAACTATTTCTCCTTTTATTTCATGAGAACATAATGTAACAATGAAGAATGAATATTTACAGTTGCTTTGAAACAACCCCTCTATATAAACCACAGTGGTACACAACGTCTACAGAAAGGCCTGGTTAATTCCCACAAATACTGAGATGAAGGGTGTACATAACACACTTCTTCATGACTATAAATGTCTGGAATGGTCAAGGAGCTGAGAGAAGTAAGTTGGATTTGGGGTGTAATCCAGAGTAAGCCAGTCCTCGGATTTGTCAAAGTCGTCAAGGATTCTTTGCCAGAGTTCCTCTGCAGATGGACCTGAACCTCGAGCCTCCTCTGGGCAATGGGTGGCAGCTTCTAGGACATCTGTAGATTCAGTCACTGGAGTAAGCCAGTCCTCGGGTATGTCAAAGTCGTCAATGATTCTTTGCCAGAGTTCCTCTGCAGATGGACCTGAACCTTGAGCCTCCTCTGGGCAATGGGTGGCAGCTTCTAGGACATCTGTAGATTCAGTCACTGGAGTAAGCCAGTCCTCGGATTTCTCCAAGTCATCAAGGATTCTTTGCCAGAGTTCCTCTGCAGATGGACCTGAACCTTGAGCCTCCTCTGGGCAATGGGTGGCAGCTTCTAGGACATCTGTAGATTCAGTCACTGCTAGATCAGTCTGGGCTTCAACTGCTGCTGATTGACCAGAATCCCAATCTATAATGGGAGCATGGCCAACAAGCAGATCTTCCTGCTGACTACACCTGTCTGCATCACTGGCCTGATAATGATGCAGAGAAGATTCCTGGATGCAGTTGAGTTTGGGAATGGAAACCTCACTAAATGTGCCTGAACACATGGGCTCTCCATTCTCAGCAGCAACAAGAGGTATGGAACCAGGAAAGTGGATTGATTCAAAAACTGGTTTTGAACTTCCATTGGTCTCTGGCAAAGCTTCTGTAATATTCTGGAGAGCCATCCGCTTGTACTTAGCTCGGCTGTTCTTAAACCAGATCTGGAAAAGAAAGAAGATATCAGAAGAATGCCTGTTGTCCCCTAAGAGGACCACAAGGTGAAGATTTTGGATAAAAGGTGTTTGTATAGCAATGATTCACATGTCAGAAACAAAGAAGCAGGAAACTCAAGATGGCTAAGATATTATAATAAAGTAGATTGTGTATGACCAGACAACATAAGACTGGGGAGATTGAGCCAGTGTGTCCTGTATTTTAGCAGGAGCTCTGGTGATTAGGTTTCTGAGACCCTGCATGGAAACAATGCTATTCTATATTGCTACCAGGTTGATAAAAATTTGAGTCCCAGCATTTGATTCATAAATATCCACCACCTAAAACTGTCATCACTGCCCTAAGCATTTAAGAACAAAATTAAAGTTTCTGATGGGAAAGTGTAGATTTTTGCTGTTGGATTGAGGGAAAAGAGAGGAGCAGACCTTGATGTCCCTCGCTGTCACACCAACTAACTCTGCCAGCTTCACACATTGATCCTGGTTTGGGTACTGACACTTATCAAAATGTTCTTGCAGCAGGTGCTTTTGTTTTTTGGAGTACACAATGCGTTCCTTCCGCACCTTTCTTGAAGTCACAGGGCCAGATTGATGGTCACCATATTTCTCTGACAGTACCACAGATCCTATGAGAACATGGAAACAAGATTTCAATTATGTATTTGATAACTTAGACGCCCTGAGGGTTTTTTCAAAGTAGGTAAACCTGGGCCCAGTACAGGATCTAGTTGCATTTGGATACCTGATTTTCTTGATGGTCCTTGGAACTCTTGCTGATGTAGGTCCCTTTCAGGGACTGAAAGACTTGATTGCATTGGATTTGTTGGGGTCAATATGGGACTGTAATAAACTTGAAAGGGTAAGTTCCTTGCAGTCTCTTGAAGCCTTTGGGGTCTGGTTTCTATGGGTGCACTTGAAGGCATTTGGAATTTTGGATACAAGGAGGGACCTTCAGCCCTATGTGTGTTCCGAACCTATTGGAATATGTTCTGGAGAATCTAGTAAAAGAAAACACGTCAAAAAACGTACAGAGAGCACTGATTTACCCATCCTGCCTACCCAGCATTTGGTTTGGACTGTTACAGAGCAGGAATCAGACAGGAGCTTCATTCTTTCTGAACAACTGCCTCTGTTTCCAAATCTTACAAGTATTCTCAGTATTGAAATAAATATGCACTTGGCTCCAGTATTAACAAGAGGTTGCCAGTCCAGGTAAGCTGGCAATTGAATGTTCATTTCCAGTGTTTAAATTTTCCATATCCTACACTTCTGGCTGTGAAATTTTGTTGGGACAGACTACTAGCTAGTCTGCCTCTGCCCATGAAAATAAAAGCCTGAAGGCTTCACAGGATTTCTGTGGCATGCAGGGCAACTGACACAAAAGTCAAATCACAAACCCAGGAATTCTGCAAACAGAGTAAATGGACAACTGACACCAAAGTCTGAAGACCTCCCAGGGGCACTGCAGCATGCAGAGAAACTGAATCGACAGTCTGAAAGCCTGTCGGGAATTCTTTTGCATGCAGGGAAACAAAACCTACAGTACTTATGCTTCCCTGGTTAACAGCTAAACATAGGGCAACAGCTTGACAAATCCTCTCAAGAGTAAACAGTATGAAGGCATCCCAGTAGATGTGTCACAGCCAGGGCAACATATCTCCAGCTTCTCTGCCTCTCTAAAGAACCCACAATTCAAAGGTCTTCAAGAAGGCCTCCCTGAAGACACACGGCCACCAGGGCAACAAGTCACCAGTGTACATGCCCCTCTGAAGGTTCCACAGTCAGAAGATCCCACAGGAGGTTTGCCACATCCAAGGCAACTGGCCTACCATGAGACTTGAGTCAACCTAGGGACAAAAAAGAAAACTCCCAAACAGAAACACCCCAACCAGAAAAAAACTCCCTATAACCATATGACAAGAGGCAAGAGCAAGACCATGAGAAACAGAAGCCAGTAAACTTTGGCATTATCAGAAACTACTTCTCCCACCACAGCAAGCCCTGGATAGACAAATGCACTTGAAAGTCAGGAAGATGACCTAAAATCTTATCTTAATGATAATAGAATCCTTTTAAAGAGATATAAATAACTCACATAAAGAAATATAAGAAAACGCAAGTGAACAGGTAGAAGCACTTAGAGAGGAAACACATAAATCCCATAAGCAATACAGGAAGATACAATCAAAAAAGTGAAAGTTTTTATTAATGCAGTCCAAGACCTAGAATTGGAAGTAGATATAACAAAGACAAATATAGGCAACCCTGGAAATTGAAAACCAAGGAATGAGATCTGGGATAATTAATCATTACCAGGAGAATACAAGAGATAGAAGAAAGAAAGCAGCAGTCTCAACTAACCGGGACCCCCCAAGATCTCTCAGAAACTAGACAACCACCAATTAAGCGTACACCAGCTGATATGAGGCCCCCAACACATACTCAGCAGAAAACTGTGGGACTGTACTCCCTCAGAAAAGATGTACCTATCCCTAAAAAGACTGGAGGCCCGAAGTGGGCAGGGAGTTCTTATAGGTAGGGGGTGGGGTGAAGACATTCTCCCTGAGAAGGAAACTAGACTTACAGGATGTGGAACTTTCCGTGGGAGGACCAGAAGGGGGATAAAATCTGGATTGTAAAAAAGATTAAATATTTTTTAAACAAAGGAATATTATCATAATTGGAAAAACATGATCCCAGTTTCTCCTCCTTGCAGTATGACACCCTGTGACAAAATAAAGAATCAAGGGCAATGGAACATGTCCCATTTCCATGGACCCTTTCCACTCCCGTATTCTAAACAAGAGCATTGATGATCTAATTACTCTGGATGTCAGAAGGCACATACACCTAAGCCAGATCCCCTGATATTGAAGTGCTATACCAAGGACTTAGCCTTAATTGAATCTCCCTATCAAGAACCCTCCCACAGGCTCCTCCTTTCATCCTCTAGAATCCAGCAGCTATACACACCCTGTTGTAACATCCAGTCTGTAGCCACAACTTAATATCTAACGGAAATATGGCCAGATCACAGACTTTTTTTGTACTCTTTTCTTTTGTGACTGAGTTTCGCTAAATGAACTATGCTGTATGTGAGTCAAACAGAACACAAGGCTGAAACAGAATTCAGAAGGATCAGCCTAACTGTTACTTCCCAAGCAGGGCTAAGACTATAGGTGTGTAACAAAGAACTGAGCCATCCTGTAGGATTTCCTCCTAACATGGGCTCCATCGAGAAAATAAAAATTTTCCTTACTCTCTAGGAGCAATCTCAAAAAATGCGTCTCTTCTCATCCTGATGCCAAGAGGACATGCACGTTTCCGGCCACCACTAACACCTATTTATTTCTCCAAACTTTCTCTTCTGAGACTGAGGCTGGTTCCATGTGCATGCCCCTGACTTCCTGATTCACACTATACATGCAAGCCAGGGCTCACAATTACAAAAACCCACTTGCCATTAGTTTCTGAGTCCTGGGATTAAAGGTGTGGTCCATGCATCCAAAATGGTTACAGATTTTAGATGAAGGAGGGCCTGCTCAGCCAAACACCATCCAAGATGTCACACTTTTGAGTCAGAATGCCACTACTATGCCTTATCTAGGCAATCTGGAGCCTCAATTGGTCCCAAGGTCACTTGAGATCCCATTGTCAGTTCTTTCCTTTGTCCTATAGACAGGCCTCACTATCTATTGATCCAGGCTTTCTGAACAGCCCAGGATTCAATCTTGTGCTTAGAATGAAGAATAGAGCCCCTTGAGGTCTCTTGAAAGCTCATCCATAGAGTGCCCCGATCAGGGCAAATCACTGCTCTGCACTGTTCACATTTATGGGATAGACTTGAACCATCTACTAAATTTAAATAACATCTTCTGCATGTATACAGGGCATATTTTATACTTCACCAATCAAACACCCATACAGGCTAAAAAAATCACCAAAAATCCTCCTCCACTGTCTCCCAAATTTTCCCCAACTTGATATCCCCTTTACATAGCAACCTTAGACATTTCATGCAACTCACCAATTCACCAGGAATGAAGAGGTTTCCTGTAACCTGCGCAGTCCTCTGTCTTTGAATTCTCCTTAGAAGACCTGCCCTTATATATCTCTCCTAACCTGGAATTCAAAGCCCCTCCCACCCTTTGGCTCCTCCTACTTGCAATATTCAAATCCATTATTCTCTCCCACCCTTTGATGCTACTCCAGGTGTAGCCTCATTTTATAGAACCCATGAATTTAAATTTTTTGGTTTGTAATCCTTTATTTCTTTACATTTTATATTTTACTTTTATTACTTCCCAGTTCAGCTGTTACTTTCCTCCCAGACCTCCCTCCCACAATTTTTCATCACATTCCTAATCCCATGTCTCCAAGAGAATGCCTTCCACACCAGGCCTTTGGTCTGGTTTAAATAATTTAATGTGTGTAGCCATCTTACTTTTGTTTCTGTCTGGTTTTTAAGGTATAAATATGTTCTGCATGTCTTGGTTATATAGTTTTGACTGGGAGTGCATTGAATCTGCAGTTTGCTTTTGGCAAGGTGGCCATTTTTACTACCTTAATTCTGCCAATCCATGATCATGAAAGAGATCTTTCCATATTCTGAGATCTGCTTTGATTTCTTTCTTCAGAGACTTGAAATTCTTGTCATACAAATTTTTCACTTGCATACTTAGAGTGACACCAAGATATGTAATGTTATTTGTGACTATGGTAAAGGGTGTCATTACCCTATTTTCTTTCTCAGCTTATTTATCCTTTGAGTAGAGGAAGGCTACTGATTTGATTGAGTTAATTTTACATCCAGCCACATGGCAGAAATTGTTTCTCAGTTGTAGGAGTTCTCTAGTGTTGTTTTATTGGGTTGCATAAGTATACTATCATATCATCTGCAAATAGTGATGTTTTGACTACCTCCTTTCCAGTTTGTAACATTTTGACAAGTGTTACAAACTGTACCTCCTTTTGTTCTCTAAATGCTCTAGATAGATCTTCAAGTACTATATTGAATAAATAGGGAAAGAGTGGGCAACATTTTCTGGACCATAATTTTAGTAGGATTACTTCAAATTTCCTCTATTTAGTTTGATGTTGGCTTCTGGTTTGCTGTATATTGCTTTTACTATGTTTTGGTATAGGCCTTGAATTCCTGATCATTCCAAGACTTTTAACATGAAGGGATAGTGAATTTTGTCAAATGCTTTCTCAGCATCTAACTAAATGATCTTGTGGGGTATTTTTTTTTCGAGTTTCTTTATGTAGTGGATTACATTGAAAGATTTCTATCTATTGAACCACACTTGCATTGCTGGGATGAAGCCTATTTGATCCTGGTGAATTACTGTTTTGATGTGTTCTTGGATTCGGTCAGCAAGAATTTTATTGAGTAGTTTTGGATCACTGTTCTCAAGGGAAATTGGTCTGGAATTCTCTTTCCTTGTTTAATCTTTGTTTGGTTTATGTATAAGCAATACTGTGGCTTCATATAATGAATTGTGAAGGATACCTCGGGTTTCTGATTTGTGGAATAGTTTGAAAAGTATCCGTAGTAGGTCTTCTTTGAAGAACTGATAGAATTCCCAACAAACACATCTGGTCCTGTGTTTTTGTTGTTGTTGTTGTTGTTGTTGTTTTTGGTGGTGTTGGTGGTGGTGGTGGTGGTTGTGGTTGTGGTGGTGATGGTGGTATTTTTGGAAGACTGTTAATAACTGAATCTATTTCCTCACGTGTTATAGGACTATTTTGATGGTTTATCTGATCAGGTTTTAACATTGGCAGCTGGCATGTGTCTACAAAATTGTCCATTTCATCCAGATTTCCCAATTTTGTTGAGTATAAGCTTTTGTAGTAGGATCTGATGATATTTGGAATTTCTGCAGTTTCTGTTGTTATATCTCCCTTTTCATTCCAATTTTATTAATTTGCGTGTTTCCTCTATTCCTTCTTGTTAGTCTGCTAAGTGTTTATCTATCTTGTTGATTTTCTCAAAGAACCAACTCTTGGTTTTGTTGATTCTTTGTATAATTCTTTTTGTTTCTACTTTGTTGATTTTGGCCTTGAATTTGTTTATTCCCTGCCATGTATTCCTCTTGGATGTATTTGTTTCATTTGGTTGTAGAGCTTTCAGATGTTCTGTCAAGCTGCTAATGTAAGCTCTCTCCATTTCCTTGTTGGAGGCACTTAACTATATGAGTTTTTCTCTTAGCACATATGACTATTGACAGCTTTTCAGGATTTCTAGTTGCAACTGCTTTAAGAGGAGAACCTTCTAGAAAGGTTATTGTTCATTGTTTACAGACTTTTACTGCTAAGGGACTGCCTAAAGTTGGCAAGACAGATAATGGGCCTGCATACACTGGAAACAGCTTTGAACAATTTTGCAAGGAATTTGGAATTGAACATAAAACTGAAATTCCTCATGATCCAATGGGACAAGGAATTGTTGAATGTATCTGAAAAATTAGCTTTAGAAAACAAAACAGGGTGAGTTTTAACTTCCAAGGTCACCAAAAGCACATCTCGCTTTTGCATTATTTGTTTTAATTTTTTGTAAACTGATGCTAAAGGTCAGTCTGCAGTAGATCATCGCTGGCATCCAGACACTTCCAGCTCGTATGCCATGGTTAAATGTTGAGATCCTTTAACTAATACTTTGGAATGGCCCCAACCCTGTTTTAATACGGGAATGAGATCCTGTTTGTGTTTTTTCACATAAAGGAATTGGAGATCAATGACTACTGAAAAGATTGTTTCGCCAAGTGGACACAGATCCTGAGCCTTCTAATGATTATGATACTAATGATGAAGGCATCTCAGGATCCCTATGAGCCATCTAAATTAACCTGAAGTGTAGTCTTTGCCCTTACTGGATAGCAGGTGTTTTCTATCAATTCTCAAAGCCACCCTCCTTACACCAGGAGGCTTGATCTTGTTTGGATCTTTGTCAGCTCCCAGTTTAGGCACTTAACTAAGCAATTACCCCTTGGAGGTTCACTTGAGTATGATGGAAAAGAGTCCTGCTCCACAAATCCTTGGTCATGTGAAGGTTTTATCTGAAAGGTGGGATGTAGACATCCAGTGCTTAGAGACCATTTAAGCATTTGTTCTTTTCACATGTGTCCTTGAGATGGCAGGACTAGATCCCATGGTCATAGTTGGGTGGTGCAGAAGATGATTTTCTGTGCTGTTTGGAAATGTGAGACCACAAGGAATGTTTACTGGAAGCCCCAAAGAGATTTAATTACAGTTGCTAGGATTTCAACAGGTTCTGGCCTATCTAGTTCTAGTTATAACGGCAATGGACATTGTTTCTTCAGGGTTTTAGTTGTGCCAAAGCTGCGCTGTCTGGAACCTGGAAAGGAGTAGCATCCTTGGTTAGTTTTCTCTGTAACCCAATTCCAGTGTCTGGAAAAAATGTTAGAGAAGGCTGGATTAAGCGAAGGACTTGGACACTTTGGCTTTATAAGGAAGATTATGATTATGGACTGTTTGTTTGTTTGTTTGTTTGTTTGTGACAGGGTTTCTCTGTGTAGCCCTGGCAGTCCTGGAACCTACCCTGCAAACCTGGGTGGCCTCAGAAAACTCAGCAATCTGCCTGCCTCTGCCTCCCAATGACAGGGATTAAATGAGTGTACCACCCAGGAGGGGCCCTCTCCCCTTGATCACTAATTGAGAAAATACCCCACAGCTGAATCTCATGGAGGCATTTCCCCAACTGAAGCTCCTTTCTCTGTGAAAGAATGTGTCAAGTTCACACACTAACCCATCCAGTACAACATGTAAAAATGAAGTAAGGCTGGGCATCATAACAGAGCCTTTCAATCCCATTACCTGCAAAGCAAATGGATGAGGATCTCCATTTGTGGAAGGCAGTCTTGTTTACATAAGCACTTCCAGGAGAGTTAGAACTACGTACAAAGGCCCTATGTTAAGAAATCAAAAATAATGCCAGGAGGTGGTGGCACATGCCTTCAATCCCAGCACTTGGGAGCCAGAGGCAGAGAGATTTCTTAATTCAAGGCCAGCCTGGTCTACAGATTGATTGCCAGGACAGCCAGTGTTACACAGAGAAACCCTGTCTCCAAAAACAAAACAAAAAAATCCAAAATAAAATAAGATGAATAAATCTTTGTAATGGAAAAACAAAACAACTGTCATTGTACTAGCTGTTCTGCCAAGAGTAATTATAAAAATTCCTTTCAGAAAATAATTAACACTATTTTACCTACAATCTGATTTAATACTACCTAATGAATATTTACTTCGGGTGACATCATCACTCTTCATAACACTGGATATTCTCGAATAGTCTCAAACTCACTCAGAGTTTGACTCTGCCTCCAAATACTGACCATAAAGGCATGTAACACCACTCCTGGATTAATTTTTCTAAACAGGCTTTGGGAACAAAGAACAGGATGCCCTGGAGAATAGAATCCTTCCATCACAATTGATGGCATTAAAAGTGAGCCCTTCCAGCCTGACGGGGGTGGTGCACTCCTTTATTCCCAAAAATTGGAAGGCAGAGGCAGGCAGATTTCTCAGTTCCAGGCCAGTCTGGTCTAAAGACTGAGTTCCAGGGCAGCCAGAGCTACACAGAGAAAAACTGTCTCAAAAAACAACAACAACAAAAGTGAGCCCTACCACACCCAACTTAATTCATTTTCTACAAGTTCATTTGCATTTTGTTCAGTTTTCTGTGAGTGTTCATGTCTCATGTGTGCGGTCCCTGTGCCTCAAAAAGGGATTCAGAGCCCCTGCGTCTGGAGTTATAGCATATATGGGATTCCAGACCAATTAGGAACCAAATTTCAAGAATCAAGATCAACAAGCAATCTTTTCTTTTGTTGTAAATGTAGGTGTATACATGAACATGTGTCAGTAATGTGCAAGCATGCCTGGAACCCTACAGACAGAAGGAGGGCTAAGACTCCAAAGGAATACAATTCCCAATGGATGGTTCTGAGCCACATAGTGGAGGTTGGGAACTAAACCAGGCTTTCCTGATGAAGCAACTATTGCTCTGACTCACTGAGCCATCACTCCATCTCCACAATAAGTAACCCTCAGTTAAATCCAGCTCTAGTTCCATAATGCTAAGAGTTTTGATATTTTGCAATGGTATGTAGTAGAAGAGATCACATTCAATTAAATTCAAGTTAGATATGGTGGTGCACTCCTTAAGCCCAACACTTGGAACACCAAAGCAGGTATATCTCTGTGAGTTCCAGACCAGCCTTGACTACAGAGTAAGTCACAGGACTACCATGGCTGTTACAGAATAAAAAACTGTCTCAAATAAAAGAGACAGATCAAACTGTACTCAAGAAAGCACTTTTATAAATGCAAATCAAAACAACCCTGAGATTTCACCTTATACCAGTAAGAATGGCTAAGATTAAAAATTCAGAAGAAGCAGATGTAGGCGAGGATGTGGAGAAAGAAGAACACTCCTCCACGGCTTGTGGGGTTGCAAATTGGTACAACCACTCTAGAAATCAGTCTGGCAGTTCCTCAGAAAACTGGGCACCTCACTTCCAGAAGATTTTGCTATACCACTGCTGGGCATATACCCGGAAGATTTCCCCAGCATGTAATAAGGATACATGTTCCACTATGTTCATAGCAGCCCTATTTATAATTGCCAGAAGCTGGAAAGAACCCAGGTATCCCTCAACAGAAGAGTGGATGCAAAAAAATGTGGTATATATACACAGTGGAGTACTATTCAGCCATTAGAAACAATGAATTCATGAAATTCTTAGGCAAATGGATGGAGCTGGAGAACATCATACTAAGTGAGGTAACCCAGACTCAAAAAATGAATCATGGTATGCACTCACTAATAAGTGGATATGAACCTAGAAAACTGGAATACCAAAAACATAATCCACACATCAAATGAGGTACAAGAAGAACAGAGGAGTGGCCCCCAGTTCTGGAAAGACTCAGTCAAGCATTATAGCACAAAACCGGAACAGGGAATTGGGAAGGGGTGGGGGGGGAGAACAGGGGGAGGGAAGGGGGCTGATGGGACTTTCGGGGTTTGGGGGTCTAGAAAAGGGGAAATCATTTGAAATGTAAATGAAAATATATCGAATAAAGAAAAGAAAGTACTTTTACTTAAAGAAAAATTAACTGCACATTTGTTAGGAAAAGAAAATGAGAGTAACAGATTCATTTGACACACATCTATAAAATCAGCAGAGTGGATGTTGGAGAAGAATGGAAAAACCTGGGGACCAGCCCTCTTGGGAGCTCTCACAGACTCAGTAGCCAACAGAAGACCCCCCCCCCCACACACACACACACACACATGGGTTGAACTTAGGCCCCCATAATATATTTAGCAGATGTGCACCTCAGTCTTCATGTGGGTCCCCCAATAACTAGATTGGAAGCTATTGGCTGTCTCTGGAGCCATTCTTCTACCTAGGCTGCCTTGAGTGGCCTCAAAAGGAGAGGATGCACCTGATCCTGCAGAGACTTGATGCATTAGGTTCAAGGTAGACCCATGGGGAAACCCTATGAGAGAAAGGGAATAGAGTAGTGACTGTCAGGTAATGTTGAGAGGTAGGTAGTGTTGAGAACATAAAATGGATATATTTATTAATGGGAAACACTGCCTAGACAAAGATGAAGGAGAAACTGAGGCAATTTCCAATTAATTGCCAGCTCAAATTTTAAACCATCCTATGGGCAAGACCCACCCCTGACACTATCAATGATACTCTGTTATGTTTGTCAATGGGAACCTTACATAACTATGCTATGCTCATTGTTATACTCCTGGAGAACTGGCTAGCCCAATTTTAATCTGATGCCTGCCATTCAGCAACCAATGAGACCTAAAGCAGAGGCACATAGGCAGAAATATAGGCAGAGCCACGGAAGCGCCACAGAACGGGTAAAAGACTGCAGTAGTTAGAGCAGTTGAAAATACCAAGAAAACACAGCCCACCGGATCAAATAAGCTAGGCTTACAGAGATTTACAGAGATGGAAGCAACAATCAGGCAGTTTGTATAGGTCTGACCAAGGTCCCTACATATGTGGTCCTGTAGCTTGGAGTGCCTGTCTTTGTCACTGAGGTAGATTTCTATGTAGCAAAATGCTGGATCCTGTTTACATATCCAGTCTGTTAGTCTATGTTTTTATTGGTAAATTATGTTCATTGAGATTAAGAGATATTAAGGAAAAGTGATTGTTGCTCCCGGTTATTTTTGATGTAATTTTTATGTTTGAGTGCTTCTCCTCTTTTGGATGTGTTGAAAGATTATTACTTCCTTTTTCTAAGGTGTAGTTTCCCTCCTTGTGCTGGCATTTTATATTATCCTTTGTAGGGCTGGATTTGTGGAAAGATATTGGGCAAATTTTGTTTTATCATGGAATATCTTAGTTTTTCCATATATGGTGATAAGAGTTTTGGTGGGTATAGTAGTCTGGGCTAGCATTTGTTTTCTCTTATGATCTGTATGAGATCTGCACAAGATCTCCTTGTTTTCATGGTCTCTGGTGAGAAGTCTGGTGTAATTCTGATAAGTTTTCCTTTCCATTACAGGTTTGAATGGTCTTTCTTTGTCAAGTGCATATCTGTTCTTGTCCAGTCTGTTTGGATTTCTGTAGGCTTCTTGAATGGTCACAGGCATCTCTCTCTTTACGTCAGGGAAGTTTTCTTCTACAATTTTGTTGAAGTTATTTACTGGTCAATTAAGTTGTAAATCTTTATGCTCCTCTATACCTGTAGTCCTTAGGTTTGCTCTTCTCAGTGTGGTCTGGATTTCCTGAATGTTTTGGGTTACACGGTTTCTGCATTTTGCATTTTCCTTGATGGTTGAGTCAATGCTTTCTATGGTATCTTCAGCATCTGAGATTCCTTCATCTAACTCTTCTATTCTGTTGCTGATGCTTGTATCTATGACTCTTGAATTCTTACCAAGGTTTTCTATCTCCAGAGTTGTATCCCTTTGTGATTTCTTTGTTGTTTCTAGTTCCACTATTAGATCCTGTATGGTTTTGTTCAATTCCTTCACCTGTTTTTTTTGTTTCTTTGGTTTGTGTGTGTGTGTGTGTGTGTGTGTGTGTGTGTGTGTTTTCCTGTAATTCCTTAAGAAAGTTTTGTGTTTTCTCTTTAAGGGCTTCTACCTGTTGACAAATGTTCTCCTGTTTGTATTTAAGGGAACTATTTATGTCCTCTCTGACGTCCTATATCAGCATCATGAGATGTAATTTTAAATCCAGATCTTGTTTTTCTGGTGTGTTGGGGTATCCAGGACTTGCTGTTGTGGGAGAACTGGGTTCGCATGGTTCCATGTTGACTTGGTTTGTTGCCAGTGTTCTTGCATTTGATTTTTGCCATCTGGTTATCTCTGGTGCTAGCTGGTCTTGATGTCTCTGACTGTGGTTTAACTGTCCTGCTAGCCTATGTATCTGAACTCCAGGGAGACCCATTCTCTCTAGGAGGAGTTTATGTATGCAGAGCTGGGATAATGTGTGAGCTCAGGTGTACATAAAGAAATCAAAAGTATCCTGTCACCAGCTGATTCTTGATTCCTGTGTCCTGATGGTTCTTAGCAGGTCCCACTTTGTCCAGAAATTTGAGAATGGTGGTGGCCTCACCTTTGGACACAGATTGGTAGGCACTCCTGAAAGACTAGCTTCCTTGTGGTGGTATTTCTATATGTAATTCTGTGGCCCAGCATCTTATCTGGATGCAGACAAAAATCAGAAGTCTTCTGTCCCAGGCTGATCCTGGGTACCTGTGTTCTCAGGATTTTGGGCTGGTTCCTCTGAGCAGCAGGGGTGGTCCTCCCTGTGCTCTCAAACCTCTCTGCACTCCTGTGTGGTTAGCTATCTCCCTGATTAACCAGGATATGGCACTCTGTGGGAGAGGATCGTCCCCAGCTGGAGATAGAAACCAAACGCTTCCTGCCTGGGAGTACTTGACATGATCCTCTGAGCAACAGGGATTCTCCTAGCTGTGCTCTCTGGCTTCTCCACACTTCTGTGTGTCTGCTATCTCTGTGCATCACCTGGATATTTGCTTTATCGTTAGAAGTGTTAAAATCTCATCCATAGTGAAGGATAATTCTGCTACCAGTAATAGCCTTCTAACTGACAACCACATCTGTGAGATCAAGGGACAGAATGTCAGTGGCTTGAAGGATGCTCAGACTGCAGATAGACTGTCAAAAGCTGGGACTGTGGTTACCCTCACGATCATGCCTGCGTTTATCTGGGAACATTATTAAACGGATAGCTCCCAGCATTATGAAAAGCATGATGGTTCACTCCAGTCCTGAACTTTAAATGCCTTGTACAGTGAATCACATCACAGCTGAATGTTTCCAGCTTTCCTCTTTGCCTACTTCTCTATTTCTCACATGATGCTTTCCTGGAACCTGAGGGAATATGGTGCTTGGAAGCCTTTCTATTTTCTATCATAGCTGGGAACCTCACTCTATTTCATATCAGCTTCTGATTTGAAGATAGATGTGTAGCCTTAGCCAGGTTCTAGAGATGTAAAACACTCAAAGTTTTACTTACATTCCTAGATTTGGTTCTTTACTGGGAACCTGATGTGTTTATATAAGCCATGGTTATTAGGATAAATGGTGTAGGCTTAGCTTTCCCTGAGAACTGGTCAGCTTTCTCCTAGAACAAAGCACGGTGTTAGTCATGTGTTTCAGTTCTGTGGCATACTTTGAATTTAGTACATCAGCATAGTACATTGCCTTTGATAGTTATTTTTTAAGTTTTCTCTGTGTGGGTATGTAAAATCCAATTAATCAACACTGTTTTCATTCCAGAGAAGCATTATACAGTTGTGTGTACATTGCAAGACACTGTAATGATTGTCATTAAATCTTAATGACCTTCACATCATATGCTTCAATTGTCACCTTAAATATAATAAGCATTTAGTATAAAAGCCAAAATAGAATTACTGCTGCCTTCTGAAACCTGAAGTGTTACCTCTCTATTAAACTGCTATATGCTATATCTGATCAGCTTACTGGTAAAGCTGAGGTGCCTAGTCATATCAAGATTTTCTAGTCACTGTACAAAGAAAATGCCTAAGAGCTGCCCTATTGCTTTCTGAGAAAACAAAGTGCTGTATATTTCATGTGTAAGTTGTTATACTCAATAACGTTTTGGGTCTCTTATTTACTTAGAGAATAATTTGGTAATATCTAAATTAGGGTTTGAATCCTAATATTATGTAACTTTAGCTAAGTTGGCATGGTTTTAGGTGTTTACCTAGTCGTCTTAATTTGTTCCACTTTCTGAATCCTTAATGTAAACAAAAATGGCAAGGACACTTTATCCTGATTTATTTCTTTCTGAATTAGTTAATCTCCTATTCTATTATAGTATGTGATACTATCGTAATAAAGGTAAAAAACGTTAAAAAATATTAGGGGAAAACTTTACCTAATGTGTTGGGTGAAGAACTATAGGTCAGTGGGACATATGCAGTAGTGACTGGAATGTAAATGGATAATATATGTAATAAAATAATTTTCAGGAACTATTTCTCCTTTTATTTCATGAGAACATAATGTAACAATGAAGAATGAATATTTACAGTTGCTTTGAAACAACCCCTCTATATAAACCACAGTGGTACACAACGTCTACAGAAAGGCCTGGTTAATTCCCACAAATACTGAGATGAAGGGTGTACATAACACACTTCTTCATGACTATAAATGTCTGGAATGGTCAAGGAGCTGAGAGAAGTAAGTTGGATTTGGGGTGTAATCCAGAGTAAGCCAGTCCTCGGATTTGTCAAAGTCGTCAAGGATTCTTTGCCAGAGTTCCTCTGCAGATGGACCTGAACCTCGAGCCTCCTCTGGGCAATGGGTGGCAGCTTCTAGGACATCTGTAGATTCAGTCACTGGAGTAAGCCAGTCCTCGGGTATGTCAAAGTCGTCAATGATTCTTTGCCAGAGTTCCTCTGCAGATGGACCTGAACCTTGAGCCTCCTCTGGGCAATGGGTGGCAGCTTCTAGGACATCTGTAGATTCAGTCACTGGAGTAAGCCAGTCCTCGGATTTCTCCAAGTCGTCAAGGATTCTTTGCCAGAGTTCCTCTGCAGATGGACCTGAACCTTGAGCCTCCTCTGGGCAATGGGTGGCAGCTTCTAGGACATCTGTAGATTCAGTCACTGCTAGATCAGTCTGGGCTTCAACTGCTGCTGATTGACCAGAATCCCAATCTATAATGGGAGCATGGCCAACAAGCAGATCTTCCTGCTGACTACACCTGTCTGCATCACTGGCCTGATAATGATGCAGAGAAGATTCCTGGATGCAGTTGAGTTTGGGAATGGAAACCTCACTAAATGTGCCTGAGCACATGGGCTCTCCATTCTCAGCAGCAACAAGAGGTATGGAACCAGGAAAGTGGGTTGATTCAAAAACTGGTTTTGAACTTCCATTGGTCTCTGGCAAAGCTTCTGTAATATTCTGGAGAGCCATCCGCTTGTACTTAGCTCGGCTGTTCTTAAACCAGATCTGGAAAAGAAAGAAGATATCAGAAGAATGCCTGTTGTCCCCTAAGAGGACCACAAGGTGAAGATTTTGGATAAAAGGTGTTTGTATAGCAATGATTCACATGTCAGAAACAAAGAAGCAGGAAACTCAAGATGGCTAAGATATTATAATAAAGTAGATTGTGTATGACCAGACAACATAAGACTGGGGAGATTGAGCCAGTGTGTCCTGTATTTTAGCAGGAGCTCTGGTGATTAGGTTTCTGAGACCCTGCATGGAAACAATGCTATTCTATATTGCTACCAGGTTGATAAAAATTTGAGTCCCAGCATTTGATTCATAAATATCCACCACCTAAAACTGTCATCACTGCCCTAAGCATTTAAGAACAAAATTAAAGTTTCTGATGGGAAAGTGTAGATTTTTGCTGTTGGATTGAGGGAAAAGAGAGGAGCAGACCTTGATGTCCCTCGCTGTCACACCAACTAACTCTGCCAGCTTCACACATTGATCCTGGTTTGGGTACTGACACTTATCAAAATGTTCTTGCAGCAGGTGCTTTTGTTTTTTGGAGTACACAATGCGTTCCTTCCGCACCTTTCTTGAAGTCACAGGGCCAGATTGATGGTCACCATATTTCTCTGACAGTACCACAGATCCTATGAGAACATGGAAACAAGATTTCAATTATGTATTTGATAACTTAGACGCCCTGAGGGTTTTTTCAAAGTAGGTAAACCTGGGCCCAGTACAGGATCTAGTTGCATTTGGATACCTGATTTTCTTGATGGTCCTTGGAACTCTTGCTGATGTAGGTCCCTTTCAGGGACTGAAAGACTTGATTGCATTGGATTTGTTGGGGTCAATATGGGACTGTAATAAACTTGAAAGGGTAAGTTCCTTGCAGTCTCTTGAAGCCTTTGGGGTCTGGTTTCTATGGGTGCACTTGAAGGCATTTGGAATTTTGGATACAAGGAGGGACCTTCAGCCCTATGTGTGTTCTGAACCTATTGGAATATGTTCTGGAGAATCTAGTAAAAGAAAACACGTCAAAAAACGTACAGAGAGCACTGATTTACCCATACTGCCTACCCAGCATTTGGTTTAGACTGTTACAGAGCAGGAATCAGACAGGAGCTTCATTCTTTCTGAACAACTGCCTCTGTTTCCAAATCTTACAAGTATTCTCAGTATTGAAATAAATATGCACTTGGCTCCAGTATTAACAAGAGGTTGCCAGTCCAGGTAAGCTGGCAATTGAATGTTCATTTCCAATGTTTAAATTTTCCATATCCTACACTTCTGGCTGTGAAATTTTGTTGGGACAGACTACTAGCTAGTCTGCCTCTGCCCATGAAAATAAAAGCCTGAAGGCTTCACAGGATTTCTGTGGCATGCAGGGCAACTGACACAAAAGTAAAATCACAAACCCAGGAATTCTGCAAACAGAGTAAATGGACAACTGACACCAAAGTCTGAAGACCTCCCAGGGGCACTGCAGCATGCAGAGAAACTGAATCGACAGTCTGAAAGCCTGTCGGGAATTCTTTTGCATGCAGGGAAACAAAACCTACAGTACTTATGCTTCCCTGGTTAACAGCTAAACATAGGGCAACAGCTTGACAAATCCTCTCAAGAGTAAACAGTATGAAGGCATCCCAGTAGATGTGTCACAGCCAGGGCAACATATCTCCAGCTTCTCTGCCTCTCTAAAGAACCCACAATTCAAAGGTCTTCAAGAAGGCCTCCCTGAAGACACACGGCCACCAGGGCAACAAGTCACCAGTGTACATGCCCCTCTGAAGGTTCCACAGTCAGAAGATCCCACAGGAGGTTTGCCACATCCAAGGCAACTGGCCTACCATGAGACTTGAGTCAACCTAGGGACAAAAAAGAAAACTCCCAAACAGAAACACCCCAACCAGAAAAAAACTCCCTATAACCATATGACAAGAGGCAAGAGCAAGACCATGAGAAACAGAAGCCAGTAAACTTTGGCATTATCAGAAACTACTTCTCCCACCACAGCAAGCCCTGGATAGACAAATGCACTTGAAAGTCAGGAAGATGACCTAAAATCTTATCTTAATGATAATAGAATCCTTTTAAAGAGATATAAATAACTCACATAAAGAAATATAAGAAAACGCAAGTGAACAGGTAGAAGCACTTAGAGAGGAAACACATAAATCCCATAAGCAATACAGGAAGATACAATCAAAAAAGTGAAAGTTTTTATTAATGCAGTCCAAGACCTAGAATTGGAAGTAGATATAACAAAGACAAATATAGGCAACCCTGGAAATTGAAAACCAAGGAATGAGATCTGGGATAATTAATCATTACCAGGAGAATACAAGAGATAGAAGAAAGAAAGCAGCAGTCTCAACTAACCGGGACCCCCCAAGATCTCTCAGAAACTAGACAACCACCAATTAAGCGTACACCAGCTGATATGAGGCCCCCAACACATACTCAGCAGAAAACTGTGGGACTGTACTCCCTCAGAAAAGATGTACCTATCCCTAAAAAGACTGGAGGCCCGAAGTGGGCAGGGAGTTCTTATAGGTAGGGGGTGGGGTGAAGACATTCTCCCTGAGAAGGAAACTAGACTTACAGGATGTGGAACTTTCCGTGGGAGGACCAGAAGGGGGATAAAATCTGGATTGTAAAAAAGATTAAATATTTTTTAAACAAAGGAATATTATCATAATTGGAAAAACATGATCCCAGTTTCTCCTCCTTGCAGTATGACACCCTGTGACAAAATAAAGAATCAAGGGCAATGGAACATGTCCCATTTCCATGGACCCTTTCCACTCCCGTATTCTAAACAAGAGCATTGATGATCTAATTACTCTGGATGTCAGAAGGCACATACACCTAAGCCAGATCCCCTGATATTGAAGTGCTATACCAAGGACTTAGCCTTAATTGAATCTCCCTATCAAGAACCCTCCCACAGGCTCCTCCTTTCATCCTCTAGAATCCAGCAGCTATACACACCCTGTTGTAACATCCAGTCTGTAGCCACAACTTAATATCTAACGGAAATATGGCCAGATCACAGACTTTTTTTGTACTCTTTTCTTTTGTGACTGAGTTTCGCTAAATGAACTATGCTGTATGTGAGTCAAACAGAACACAAGGCTGAAACAGAATTCAGAAGGATCAGCCTAACTGTTACTTCCCAAGCAGGGCTAAGACTATAGGTGTGTAACAAAGAACTGAGCCATCCTGTAGGATTTCCTCCTAACATGGGCTCCATCGAGAAAATAAAAATTTTCCTTACTCTCTAGGAGCAATCTCAAAAAATGCGTCTCTTCTCATCCTGATGCCAAGAGGACATGCACGTTTCCGGCCACCACTAACACCTATTTATTTCTCCAAACTTTCTCTTCTGAGACTGAGGCTGGTTCCATGTGCATGCCCCTGACTTCCTGATTCACACTATACATGCAAGCCAGGGCTCACAATTACAAAAACCCACTTGCCATTAGTTTCTGAGTCCTGGGATTAAAGGTGTGGTCCATGCATCCAAAATGGTTACAGATTTTAGATGAAGGAGGGCCTGCTCAGCCAAACACCATCCAAGATGTCACACTTTTGAGTCAGAATGCCACTACTATGCCTTATCTAGGCAATCTGGAGCCTCAATTGGTCCCAAGGTCACTTGAGATCCCATTGTCAGTTCTTTCCTTTGTCCTATAGACAGGCCTCACTATCTATTGATCCAGGCTTTCTGAACAGCCCAGGATTCAATCTTGTGCTTAGAATGAAGAATAGAGCCCCTTGAGGTCTCTTGAAAGCTCATCCATAGAGTGCCCCGATCAGGGCAAATCACTGCTCTGCACTGTTCACATTTATGGGATAGACTTGAACCATCTACTAAATTTAAATAACATCTTCTGCATGTATACAGGGCATATTTTATACTTCACCAATCAAACACCCATACAGGCTAAAAAAATCACCAAAAATCCTCCTCCACTGTCTCCCAAATTTTCCCCAACTTGATATCCCCTTTACATAGCAACCTTAGACATTTCATGCAACTCACCAATTCACCAGGAATGAAGAGGTTTCCTGTAACCTGCGCAGTCCTCTGTCTTTGAATTCTCCTTAGAAGACCTGCCCTTATATATCTCTCCTAACCTGGAATTCAAAGCCCCTCCCACCCTTTGGCTCCTCCTACTTGCAATATTCAAATCCATTATTCTCTCCCACCCTTTGATGCTACTCCAGGTGTAGCCTCATTTTATAGAACCCATGAATTTAAATTTTTTGGTTTGTAATCCTTTATTTCTTTACATTTTATATTTTACTTTTATTACTTCCCAGTTCAGCTGTTACTTTCCTCCCAGACCTCCCTCCCACAATTTTTCATCACATTCCTAATCCCATGTCTCCAAGAGAATGCCTTCCACACCAGGCCTTTGGTCTGGTTTAAATAATTTAATGTGTGTAGCCATCTTACTTTTGTTTCTGTCTGGTTTTTAAGGTATAAATATGTTCTGCATGTCTTGGTTATATAGTTTTGACTGGGAGTGCATTGAATCTGCAGTTTGCTTTTGGCAAGGTGGCCATTTTTACTACCTTAATTCTGCCAATCCATGATCATGAAAGAGATCTTTCCATATTCTGAGATCTGCTTTGATTTCTTTCTTCAGAGACTTGAAATTCTTGTCATACAAATTTTTCACTTGCATACTTAGAGTGACACCAAGATATGTAATGTTATTTGTGACTATGGTAAAGGGTGTCATTACCCTATTTTCTTTCTCAGCTTATTTATCCTTTGAGTAGAGGAAGGCTACTGATTTGATTGAGTTAATTTTACATCCAGCCACATGGCAGAAATTGTTTCTCAGTTGTAGGAGTTCTCTAGTGTTGTTTTATTGGGTTGCATAAGTATACTATCATATCATCTGCAAATAGTGATGTTTTGACTACCTCCTTTCCAGTTTGTAACATTTTGACAAGTGTTACAAACTGTACCTCCTTTTGTTCTCTAAATGCTCTAGATAGATCTTCAAGTACTATATTGAATAAATAGGGAAAGAGTGGGCAACATTTTCTGGACCATAATTTTAGTAGGATTACTTCAAATTTCCTCTATTTAGTTTGATGTTGGCTTCTGGTTTGCTGTATATTGCTTTTACTATGTTTTGGTATAGGCCTTGAATTCCTGATCATTCCAAGACTTTTAACATGAAGGGATAGTGAATTTTGTCAAATGCTTTCTCAGCATCTAACTAAATGATCTTGTGGGGTATTTTTTTTTTCGAGTTTCTTTATGTAGTGGATTACATTGAAAGATTTCTATCTATTGAACCACACTTGCATTGCTGGGATGAAGCCTATTTGATCCTGGTGAATTACTGTTTTGATGTGTTCTTGGATTCGGTCAGCAAGAATTTTATTGAGTAGTTTTGGATCACTGTTCTCAAGGGAAATTGGTCTGGAATTCTCTTTCCTTGTTTAATCTTTGTTTGGTTTATGTATAAGCAATACTGTGGCTTCATATAATGAATTGTGAAGGATACCTCGGGTTTCTGATTTGTGGAATAGTTTGAAAAGTATCCGTAGTAGGTCTTCTTTGAAGAACTGATAGAATTCCCAACAAACACATCTGGTCCTGTGTTTTTGTTGTTGTTGTTGTTGTTGTTGTTTTTGGTGGTGGTGGTGGTGGTGGTGGTTGTGGTTGTGGTGGTGATGGTGGTGTTTTGGGAAGACTGTTAATAACTGAATCTATTTCCTCACGTGTTATAGGACTATTTTGATGGTTTATCTGATCAGGTTTTAACATTGGCAGCTGGCATGTGTCTACAAAATTGTCCATTTCATCCAGATTTCCCAATTTTGTTGAGTATAAGCTTTTGTAGTAGGATCTGATGATATTTGGAATTTCTGCAGTTTCTGTTGTTATATCTCCCTTTTCATTCCAATTTTATTAATTTGCGTGTTTCCTCTATTCCTTCTTGTTAGTCTGCTAAGTGTTTATCTATCTTGTTGATTTTCTCAAAGAACCAACTCTTGGTTTTGTTGATTCTTTGTATAATTCTTTTTGTTTCTACTTTGTTGATTTTGGCCTTGAATTTGTTTATTCCCTGCCATGTATTCCTCTTGGATGTATTTGTTTCATTTGGTTGTAGAGCTTTCAGATGTTCTGTCAAGCTGCTAATGTAAGCTCTCTCCATTTCCTTGTTGGAGGCACTTAACTATATGAGTTTTTCTCTTAGCACATATGACTATTGACAGCTTTTCAGGATTTCTAGTTGCAACTGCTTTAAGAGGAGAACCTTCTAGAAAGGTTATTGTTCATTGTTTACAGACTTTTACTGCTAAGGGACTGCCTAAAGTTGGCAAGACAGATAATGGGCCTGCATACACTGGAAACAGCTTTGAACAATTTTGCAAGGAATTTGGAATTGAACATAAAACTGAAATTCCTCATGATCCAATGGGACAAGGAATTGTTGAATGTATCTGAAAAATTAGCTTTAGAAAACAAAACAGGGTGAGTTTTAACTTCCAAGGTCACCAAAAGCACATCTCGCTTTTGCATTATTTGTTTTAATTTTTTGTAAACTGATGCTAAAGGTCAGTCTGCAGTAGATCATCGCTGGCATCCAGACACTTCCAGCTCGTATGCCATGGTTAAATGTTGAGATCCTTTAACTAATACTTTGGAATGGCCCCAACCCTGTTTTAATACGGGAATGAGATCCTGTTTGTGTTTTTTCACATAAAGGAATTGGAGATCAATGACTACTGAAAAGATTGTTTCGCCAAGTGGACACAGATCCTGAGCCTTCTAATGATTATGATACTAATGATGAAGGCATCTCAGGATCCCTATGAGCCATCTAAATTAACCTGAAGTGTAGTCTTTGCCCTTACTGGATAGCAGGTGTTTTCTATCAATTCTCAAAGCCACCCTCCTTACACCAGGAGGCTTGATCTTGTTTGGATCTTTGTCAGCTCCCAGTTTAGGCACTTAACTAAGCAATTACCCCTTGGAGGTTCACTTGAGTATGATGGAAAAGAGTCCTGCTCCACAAATCCTTGGTCATGTGAAGGTTTTATCTGAAAGGTGGGATGTAGACATCCAGTGCTTAGAGACCATTTAAGCATTTGTTCTTTTCACATGTGTCCTTGAGATGGCAGGACTAGATCCCATGGTCATAGTTGGGTGGTGCAGAAGATGATTTTCTGTGCTGTTTGGAAATGTGAGACCACAAGGAATGTTTACTGGAAGCCCCAAAGAGATTTAATTACAGTTGCTAGGATTTCAACAGGTTCTGGCCTATCTAGTTCTAGTTATAACGGCAATGGACATTGTTTCTTCAGGGTTTTAGTTGTGCCAAAGCTGCGCTGTCTGGAACCTGGAAAGGAGTAGCATCCTTGGTTAGTTTTCTCTGTAACCCAATTCCAGTGTCTGGAAAAAATGTTAGAGAAGGCTGGATTAAGCGAAGGACTTGGACACTTTGGCTTTATAAGGAAGATTATGATTATGGACTGTTTGTTTGTTTGTTTGTTTGTGACAGGGTTTCTCTGTGTAGCCCTGGCAGTCCTGGAACCTACCCTGCAAACCTGGGTGGCCTCAGAAAACTCAGCAATCTGCCTGCCTCTGCCTCCCAATGACAGGGATTAAATGAGTGTACCACCCAGGAGGGGCCCTCTCCCCTTGATCACTAATTGAGAAAATACCCCACAGCTGAATCTCATGGAGGCATTTCCCCAACTGAAGCTCCTTTCTCTGTGAAAGAATGTGTCAAGTTCACACACTAACCCATCCAGTACAACATGTAAAAATGAAGTAAGGCTGGGCATCATAACAGAGCCTTTCAATCCCATTACCTGCAAAGCAAATGGATGAGGATCTCCATTTGTGGAAGGCAGTCTTGTTTACATAAGCACTTCCAGGAGAGTTAGAACTACGTACAAAGGCCCTATGTTAAGAAATCAAAAATAATGCCAGGAGGTGGTGGCACATGCCTTCAATCCCAGCACTTGGGAGCCAGAGGCAGAGAGATTTCTTAATTCAAGGCCAGCCTGGTCTACAGATTGATTGCCAGGACAGCCAGTGTTACACAGAGAAACCCTGTCTCCAAAAACAAAACAAAAAAATCCAAAATAAAATAAGATGAATAAATCTTTGTAATGGAAAAACAAAACAACTGTCATTGTACTAGCTGTTCTGCCAAGAGTAATTATAAAAATTCCTTTCAGAAAATAATTAACACTATTTTACCTACAATCTGATTTAATACTACCTAATGAATATTTACTTCGGGTGACATCATCACTCTTCATATCACTGGATATTCTCGAATAGTCTCAAACTCACTCAGAGTTTGACTCTGCCTCCAAATACTGACCATAAAGGCATGTAACACCACTCCTGGATTAATTTTTCTAAACAGGCTTTGGGAACAAAGAACAGGATGCCCTGGAGAATAGAATCCTTCCATCACAATTCATGGCATTAAAAGTGAGCCCTTCCAGCCTGACGGGGGTGGTGCACTCCTTTATTCCCAAAACTTGGAAGGCAGAGGCAGGCAGATTTCTCAGTTCCAGGCCAGTCTGGTCTAAAGACTGAGTTCCAGGGCAGCCAGAGCTACACAGAGAAAAACTGTCTCAAAAAACAACAACAACAAAAGTGAGCCCTACCACACCCAACTTAATTCATTTTCTACAAGTTCATTTGCATTTTGTTCAGTTTTCTGTGAGTGTTCATGTCTCATGTGTGCGGTCCCTGTGCCTCAAAAAGGGATTCAGAGCCCCTGCGTCTGGAGTTATAGCATATATGGGATTCCAGACCAATTAGGAACCAAATTTCAAGAATCAAGATCAACAAGCAATCTTTTCTTTTGTTGTAAATGTAGGTGTATACATGAACATGTGTCAGTAATGTGCAAGCATGCCTGGAACCCTACAGACAGAAGGAGGGCTAAGACTCCAAAGGAATACAATTCCCAATGGATGGTTCTGAGCCACATAGTGGAGGTTGGGAACTAAACCAGGCTTTCCTGATGAAGCAACTATTGCTCTGACTCACTGAGCCATCACTCCATCTCCACAATAAGTAACCCTCAGTTAAATCCAGCTCTAGTTCCATAATGCTAAGAGTTTTGATATTTTGCAATGGTATGTAGTAGAAGAGATCACATTCAATTAAATTCAAGTTAGATATGGTGGTGCACTCCTTAAGCCCAACACTTGGAACACCAAAGCAGGTAGATCTCTGTGAGTTCCAGACCAGCCTTGACTACAGAGTAAGTCACAGGACTACCATGGCTGTTACAGAATAAAAAACTGTCTCAAATAAAAGAGACAGATCAAACTGTACTCAAGAAAGCACTTTTATAAATGCAAATCAAAACAACCCTGAGATTTCACCTTACACCAGTAAGAATGGCTAAGATTAAAAATTCAGGAGAAGCAGATGTAGGCGAGGATGTGGAGAAAGAAGAACACTCCTCCACAGCTTGTGGGGTTGCAAATTGGTACAACCACTCTAGAAATCAGTCTGGCAGTTCCTCAGAAAACTGGGCACCTCACTTCCAGAAGATCCTGCTATACCACTCCTGGGCATATACCCAGAAGATTTCCCCAGCATGTAATAAGGATACATGTTCCACTATGTTCATAGCAGCCCTATTTATAATTGCCAGAAGCTGGAAAGAACCCAGGTATCCCTCAACAGAAGAGTGGATGCAAAAAAATGTGGTATATATACACAGTGGAGTACTATTCAGCCATTAGAAACAATGAATTCATGAAATTCTTAGGCAAATGGATGGAGCTGGAGAACATCATACTAAGTGAGGTAACCCAGACTCAAAAAATGAATCATGGTATGCACTCACTAATAAGTGGATATTAACCTAGAAAACTGGAATACCAAAAACATAATCCACACATCAAATGAGTTACAAGAAGAACAGAGGAGTGGCCCCCAGTTCTGGAAAGACTCAGTCAAGCATTATAGCACAAAACCAGAACAGGGAATTGGGAAGGGGTGGGGGGGAGAACAGGGGGAGGGAAGGGGGCTGATGGGACTTTCGGGGTTTGGGGGTCTAGAAAAGGGGAAATCATTTGAAATGTAAATGAAAATATATCGAATAAAGAAAAGAAAGTACTTTTATTTAAAGAAAAATTAACTGCACATTAGTTAGGAAAAGAAACTGAGAGTAACAGACTCATTTGGCACACATCTATAAAATCAGCAGAGTGGATGTTGGAGAAGAATGGCAAAACCTGGGGACCAGCCCTCTTGGGAGCTCTCACAGACTCAGTAGCCAACAAAAGACCACACACACACACACACACACACACACACACACATGGGTTGAACTTAGGCCCCCATAATATATTTAGCAGATGTGCACCTCAGTCTTCATGTGGGTCCCCCAATAACTAGATTGGAAGCTATTGGCTGTCTCTGGAGCCATTCTTCTACCTAGGCTGCCTTGAGTGGCCTCAAAAGGAGAGGATGCACCTGATCCTGCAGAGACTTGATGCATTAGGTTCAAGGTAGACCCATGGGGAAACCCTATGAGAGAAAGGGAATAGAGTAGTGACTGTCAGGTAATGTTGAGAGGTAGGTAGTGTTGAGAACATAAAATGGATATATTTATTAATGGGAAACACTGCCTAGACAAAGATGAAGGAGAAACTGAGGCAATTTCCAATTAATTGCCAGCACAAATTTTAAACCATCCTATGGGCAAGACCCACCCCTGACACTATCAATGATACTCTGTTATGTTTGTCAAAGGGAACCTTGCATAACTATGCTATGCTCATTGTTATACTCCTGGAGAACTGGCTAGCCCAATTATAATCTGATGCCTGCCATTCAGCAACCAATGAGACCTAAAGCAGAGGCACATAGGCAGAAATATAGGCAGAGCCACGGAAGCGCCACAGAACGGGTAAAAGACTGCAGTAGTTAGAGCAGTTGAAAATACCAAGAAAACACAGCCCACCGGATC
The DNA here is from genome assembly GCF_947179515.1 of Apodemus sylvaticus. Lineage (NCBI taxonomy): Eukaryota > Metazoa > Chordata > Mammalia > Rodentia > Muridae > Apodemus > Apodemus sylvaticus. The sequence continues at coordinate 198,076,191 of NC_067472.1, read as the reverse complement.
AAATAAGCTAGGCTTACAGAGATTTACAGAGATGGAAGCAACAATCAGGCAGTTTGTAAAGGTCTGACCAAGGTCCCTACATATGTGGTCCTGTAGCTTGGAGTGCCTGTCTTTGTCACTGAGGTAGATTTCTATGTAGCAAAATGCTGGATCCTGTTTACATATCAAGTCTGTTAGTCTATGTTTTTATTGGTAAATTATGTTCATTGAGATTAAGAGATATTAAGGAAAAGTGATTGTTGCTCCCGGTTATTTTTGATGTAATTTTTATGTTTGAGTGCTTCTCCTCTTTTGGATGTGTTGAAAGATTATTACTTCCTTTTTCTAAGGTGTAGTTTCCCTCCTTGTGCTGGCATTTTATATTATCCTTTGTAGGGCTGGATTTGTGGAAAGATATTGGGCAAATTTTGTTTTATCATGGAATATCTTAGTTTTTCCATATATGGTGATAAGAGTTTTGGTGGGTATAGTAGTCTGGGCTAGCATTTGTTTTCTCTTATGATCTGTATGAGATCTGCACAAGATCTCCTTGTTTTCATGGTCTCTGGTGAGAAGTCTGGTGTAATTCTGATAAGTTTTCCTTTCCATTACAGGTTTGAATGGTCTTTCTTTGTCAAGTGCATATCTGTTCTTGTCCAGTCTGTTTGGATTTCTGTAGGCTTCTTGAATGGTCACAGGCATCTCTCTCTTTACGTCAGGGAAGTTTTCTTCTACAATTTTGTTTAGGCACTCCTGAAAGACTAGCTTCCTTGTGGTGGTATTTCTATATGTAATTCTGTGGCCCAGCATCTTATCTGGATGCAGACAAAAATCAGAAGTCTTCTGTCCCAGGCTGATCCTGGGTACCTGTGTTCTCAGGATTTTGGGCTGGTTCCTCTGAGCAGCAGGGGTGGTCCTCCCTGTGCTCTCAAACCTCTCTGCACTCCTGTGTGGTTAGCTATCTCCCTGATTAACCAGGATATGGCACTCTGTGGGAGAGGATCGTCCCCAGCTGGAGATAGAAACCAAACGCTTCCTGCCTGGGAGTACTTGACATGATCCTCTGAGCAACAGGGATTCTCCTAGCTGTGCTCTCTGGCTTCTCCACACTTCTGTGTGTCTGCTATCTCTGTGCATCACCTGGATATTTGCTTTATCGTTAGAAGTGTTAAAATCTCATCCATAGTGAAGGATAATTCTGCTACCAGTAATAGCCTTCTAACTGACAACCACATCTGTGAGATCAAGGGACAGAATGTCAGTGGCTTGAAGGATGCTCAGACTGCAGATAGACTGTCAAAAGCTGGGACTGTGGTTACCCTCACGATCATGCCTGCGTTTATCTGGGAACATTATTAAACGGATAGCTCCCAGCATTATGAAAAGCATGATGGTTCACTCCAGTCCTGAACTTTAAATGCCTTGTACAGTGAATCACATCACAGCTGAATGTTTCCAGCTTTCCTCTTTGCCTACTTCTCTATTTCTCACATGATGCTTTCCTGGAACCTGAGGGAATATGGTGCTTGGAAGCCTTTCTATTTTCTATCATAGCTGGGAACCTCACTCTATTTCATATCAGCTTCTGATTTGAAGATAGATGTGTAGCCTTAGCCAGGTTCTAGAGATGTAAAACACTCAAAGTTTTACTTACATTCCTAGATTTGGTTCTTTACTGGGAACCTGATGTGTTTATATAAGCCATGGTTATTAGGATAAATGGTGTAGGCTTAGCTTTCCCTGAGAACTGGTCAGCTTTCTCCTAGAACAAAGCACGGTGTTAGTCATGTGTTTCAGTTCTGTGGCATACTTTGAATTTAGTACATCAGCATAGTACATTGCCTTTGATAGTTATTTTTTAAGTTTTCTCTGTGTGGGTATGTAAAATCCAATTAATCAACACTGTTTTCATTCCAGAGAAGCATTATACAGTTGTGTGTACATTGCAAGACACTGTAATGATTGTCATTAAATCTTAATGACCTTCACATCATATGCTTCAATTGTCACCTTAAATATAATAAGCATTTAGTATAAAAGCCAAAATAGAATTATTGCTGCCTTCTGAAACCTGAAGTGTTACCTCTCTATTAAACTGCTATATGCTATATCTGATCAGCTTACTGGTAAAGCTGAGGTGCCTAGTCATATCAAGATTTTCTAGTCACTGTACAAAGAAAATGCCTAAGAGCTGCCCTATTGCTTTCTGAGAAAACAAAGTGCTGTATATTTCATGTGTAAGTTGTTATACTCAATAACGTTTTGGGTCTCTTATTTACTTAGAGAATAATTTGGTAATATCTAAATTAGGGTTTGAATCCTAATATTATGTAACTTTAGCTAAGTTGGCATGGTTTTAGGTGTTTACCTAGTCGTCTTAATTTGTTCCACTTTCTGAATCCTTAATGTAAACAAAAATGGCAAGGACACTTTATCCTGATTTATTTCTTTCTGAATTAGTTAATCTCCTATTCTATTATAGTATGTGATACTATCGTAATAAAGGTAAAAAACGTTAAAAAATATTAGGGGAAAACTTTACCTAATGTGTTGGGTGAAGAACTATAGGTCAGTGGGACATATGCAGTAGTGACTGGAATGTAAATGGATAATATATGTAATAAAATAATTTTCAGGAACTATTTCTCCTTTTATTTCATGAGAACATAATGTAACAATGAAGAATGAATATTTACAGTTGCTTTGAAACAACCCCTCTATATAAACCACAGTGGTACACAACGTCTACAGAAAGGCCTGGTTAATTCCCACAAATACTGAGATGAAGGGTGTACATAACACACTTCTTCATGACTATAAATGTCTGGAATGGTCAAGGAGCTGAGAGAAGTAAGTTGGATTTGGGGTGTAATCCAGAGTAAGCCAGTCCTCGGATTTGTCAAAGTCGTCAAGGATTCTTTGCCAGAGTTCCTCTGCAGATGGACCTGAACCTCGAGCCTCCTCTGGGCAATGGGTGGCAGCTTCTAGGACATCTGTAGATTCAGTCACTGGAGTAAGCCAGTCCTCGGGTATGTCAAAGTCGTCAATGATTCTTTGCCAGAGTTCCTCTGCAGATGGACCTGAACCTTGAGCCTCCTCTGGGCAATGGGTGGCAGCTTCTAGGACATCTGTAGATTCAGTCACTGGAGTAAGCCAGTCCTCGGATTTCTCCAAGTCGTCAAGGATTCTTTGCCAGAGTTCCTCTGCAGATGGACCTGAACCTTGAGCCTCCTCTGGGCAATGGGTGGCAGCTTCTAGGACATCTGTAGATTCAGTCACTGCTAGATCAGTCTGGGCTTCAACTGCTGCTGATTGACCAGAATCCCAATCTATAATGGGAGCATGGCCAACAAGCAGATCTTCCTGCTGACTACACCTGTCTGCATCACTGGCCTGATAATGATGCAGAGAAGATTCCTGGATGCAGTTGAGTTTGGGAATGGAAACCTCACTAAATGTGCCTGAACACATGGGCTCTCCATTCTCAGCAGCAACAAGAGGTATGGAACCAGGAAAGTGGGTTGATTCAAAAACTGGTTTTGAACTTCCATTGGTCTCTGGCAAAGCTTCTGTAATATTCTGGAGAGCCATCCGCTTGTACTTAGCTCGGCTGTTCTTAAACCAGATCTGGAAAAGAAAGAAGATATCAGAAGAATGCCTGTTGTCCCCTAACAGGACCACAAGGTGAAGATTTTGGATAAAAGGTGTTTGTATAGCAATGATTCACATGTCAGAAACAAAGAAGCAGGAAACTCAAGATGGCTAAGATATTATAATAAAGTAGATTGTGTATGACCAGACAACATAAGACTGGGGAGATTGAGCCAGTGTGTCCTGTATTTTAGCAGGAGCTCTGATGATTAGGTTTCTGAGACCCTGCATGGAAACAATGCTATTCTATATTGCTACCAGGTTGATAAAAATTTGAGTCCCAGCATTTGACTCATAAATATCCACCACCTAAAACTGTCATCACTGCCCTAAGCATTTAAGAACAAAATTAAAGTTTCTGATGGGAAAGTGTAGATTTTTGCTGTTGGATTGAGGGAAAAGAGAGGAGCAGACCTTGATGTCCCTCGCTGTCACACCAACTAACTCTGCCAGCTTCACACATTGATCCTGGTTTGGGTACTGACACTTATCAAAATGTTCTTGCAGCAGGTGCTTTTGTTTTTTGGAGTACACAATGCGTTCCTTCCGCACCTTTCTTGAAGTCACAGGGCCAGATTGATGGTCACCATATTTCTCTGACAGTACCACAGATCCTATGAGAACATGGAAACAAGATTTCAATTATGTATTTGATAACTTAGACGCCCTGAGGGTTTTTTCAAAGTAGGTAAACCTGGGCCCAGTA
>NC_067472.1:197599355-197766855 GCF_947179515.1 Apodemus sylvaticus | reverse complement strand
AGCTTTTGCACACCTGTATCAGTTTCATCCTTATGACACTGTTCAAACTGGAGAGAAATTCAATGAATTTCAGCAATGTGATAAAAATCTTTATGTTATGAAGTCCACTGAGGTCCGACCCAATTACAATACCATTACAATGCAAATGATAAGATTTTTTTGTAGACAACTTGCTACTGACTAAATAGGACCACAGCAATATACTCAGAAGGTTAGTTGCATCAACACACCACTCCCTCTCCCTAAGCCAGAAACTGATATAGATTCCAAATCTGAAAAGGAAAAACATCCATGCCAAGTTAGAGCCATGTTTACCACCAATCAGGATGTCCTTTTCCTGTTAATCTAAGTCAAATGATACAGAATGCAGGTTTTATGGTCTAGCCTTTCATAGTCATTTGTTCTTTTGTGGTTAGGAAAAAAATAGTTCATTTTTAGGACTAAAACAAGAATACCAGATTTTATGATTAGGAACAAAACATTAATAAAAAAAATTTGGCCAGATATTGTTAAGTACATAGGTCCCCTAAGACCTGGGACTTATACTTAGTTTCAACTCATGATTAAATGTAGTTTGGCAACAAAAAGGCAGCCCTTAGGTCAAGTTTCTCTAACTTGTTCCCAACCTATATATAGCAAAGTCATCTTTGAATATATAACAGAATACATATTGAAAATAAATCTTAGAAATGTAATCAATGTGATAAGAACTTTTCACTACACAGTTATCTATGAATACATAATAGAACTATCCAGAGTGAAAGGCTATAATAATCAGTGTGGTAAAGCCTTTGTCTGTAGCAGTAGTCTTAGAGACCATAAGAATATTTCGTAACACAGAGAAATCCTATAAACAACAAATAATTGTGTAGAGGATAAATATTCTCAAGATAGAACAGTTGAGCCAAGGTGAGGATATTCTATATACCTGTTCCATATCAGTCAGATCTCTAAACCGTGCCTGAGCCCAGATCTACCACACATTTTTTTGTTTTTGTTTTTCTTTTCTTTTCTTTTCTTTTTTTCATTTCTTTGTTTATATGATATATTTTTTATTCACTTTTCAAATGATTTCCCCCTTTCTGGCCCCCCACTCCCTAAAAATTCATGAAATTCTTTGGTAAATAGATGGAGTTGGGGAACATCATACTAAGTGAGGTAACCCAGTCTCAAAAGATCAATCATGGTATGCACTCACTAATAAGTGAATATTAGCCTGGAAAACTGAAATACCCAAAACATAATCCACACATCAAATGAGGTAGAAGAAGTGGCCTCTTGTTCTGGAAACACACTTTTTTTTATTCTCAAGGCTGATGAGGCTGACAAGACCAAGCTGGGATTTCACATTTAGCAAAACTTAGTCCAAATCCCACAGAGTTATCTGTTGGGCAAGAGGCAGGAGGCATAAAATAAGGGCTACAGATTGTGCAGTCAAAAAACAAAGGCAGAAACGACCACTCCACAACTGGTGAACTGAAAGGCACTTAGCAGTAGAAGCATTTCTTTTTCTTGAGCTTCTTGTAGTTTCTCTGAGGTTTTATTGTTCTCATTTTCTAATCTCTGTAGGTGTGATATTACCTGCTCATGACCTAACTTCAGCTTCTCATAGAAAGAATATGCACTGTGGTAGGACTTGTCCCTAGGAGTGTAGACTCCCATGAACACTGGCCTAAAGCATCACATCAGCACAGGGTGGTCCTCAAAGAACACACCATGGAGTACAATATCCTGGATCCTGTGTAGTGTCAAATTCTGGTGATTATAAAACATATTATGCTGACACTAGGCAGACAAAGGTTATGAATCCAAGTGGAGGATGCCCTAGTTGCATGTGGTCACTCAGTAGGATTGGGAACGCAGTCTATCCCAGTATGTTCTCGGGTGCAAAGTCAGTCAGAAATTACAAGTTATTGTGGGGATGAGAACGAAGAACAAGACAAATATATAAACTGCTAAGTGTTTCCAAATTGTACCAAGGTACACACTTCCTTGGAGAAGCATTTATGAACGTAAGATTGGGCATAGTGACAATCTGGAGGTGCAGCCAGGTCTTGAACAGAAGACCTGAAAAATATGAGTGAGACATTGCAGACCCAAGAATGACACCATAGGATTTGCAAAAGTGAATACCTATAGTCCAAGAACCCATCTCTGACGACTGCTAGGTCATCTTGCAGCTCATTTCTCTCACTGGGCATCAGGTGAGTGGTCAGTTTCTCCATTTATATTTTCCTGCTTCTTGATAACCACATTTGGGAGGAAGGTGTTTGTGACATACCCTAGCCTCTCCAGCTAGAGTAACACAAGTGAACTTGGAAAGTGAGAAGGCATACAAAATGCACAGACCAGGCTGAGGACCAAAGAGAAAGAGAGCACACCTGGAATACAGTGAGAAACTAAAGACTTTGGCACACACTTGAAATGCTTTCTCTGTGGATCTCAGTTCACCCATCAGCCTGTAAAGATTTGGATATCTAAGCAGCCAGGTGTTTTGGTTGCCTACATACGCATGCTTATTGTGACCACACAGATGGCCTCTCCAGGACTGCTAACAACTGCACAGGGTCCCACGTGGCTTCAGAGTTCCAAAACATGTAGCTAAAGAAACCCGGAAATATGGCACAGTCCCCACGCACCCATATTCAGTGGTCATAACCAGATGCCCTATAATGGATTTTAGGCTCATAACTGTGGATTAAATAGTCATGCATGGCAAACCATCATCAAAAGACTGAAAAATTCATCCAACTGAAAGATCAAAATAATCTAGATCTGGAAAATAGGTCCGGTCTCTGATTTTGACAGTTTTATGGGGCATAAAAGATCTGTGTGACACACAATCTGCTCAGGAAGCTTAGGGTATCATTCACACAGATAAGGTTGTCAGAGGAGAGTTGAGAATGTAAGGTGTCAAAAGAATATTTTGCTCTGAGTTACTATAGGCTGATAGCGACTGTATCTAGAAAAACAAACAGGGAGTAAGTGTTGAACGGATATAAACTGGGAAATATTTCCTCCCTGACTGTTAATGGTCTCATTATGTCCCCAAGTTATACCACAATGGCCAATAAGACGAAAATGTAAAAATTCACAGCAGAATAGCTTAGGAGGATCCAGCTCCTATCTTTGGGGATGAACCAACTAATGTAATAGAATCCTCAGCTTTCAGAAATTATGATAAGCAGGAATGTTTATTAGCGTCACAGTTTAATCATTTCCTGCTATTTTATAGTCATGAGCTTCTTTCAGTGGATTTGGACTGAGAGAAAGCAGAATATCTGGAGGCAACACATTAGTTTGCGTGATACTGTGCCCAATTATGTGTTTTAATGATGCAAACAAGTTTATTGTTTTACACTGGATTATTGGTTTACATTTAAAAGTCAATTTTTTCCATATGTATGACTTCTGGTTCTGTGACAAGCTGTCCTAGAGTGCTGAGATTTGTTTCTAGGGGAATGTGAAAGGAGAAATCTTTAATAAGAATCCCATGTAAAGAAAAATTTCAGTTTTAACAAAAATATTTTCAGTTTTAACACAAATATTTTCCATCAAAATCTCCAATTTTATCAGAAAAACTTTCTATGTGCTTTGACAATTAGTTAAGATTTTTTTATATTTACCATTTTCAAATTATTGTCTTCCATCAAATTCTTCAAATTTAATGTATTTTCTATATATTTCTGATTTTTAAAAAAATAATAAAGATAAAATGGTAGACATAGAAATATTTCTAAAGAGTTGAGTCAAACACATAAGAAAAAAATTAGTCAAAACTACAACCATGGTCTAGAAATGTCTGACTGGAGACAGACACAGAAAATTTATGACATCTGACTCCTACAATAAAGACATTTAGATATGAAGATATGAACCAGTCCAAGGGAAATGCTTGGTAAAAGGTAATTTAATTTCTTTGGTGAGAGAGATGGAAAAGTCTAAGGAATCCTGTTTATTTCAAGGTGTCATGAGATTTCTCCTTTTCTAAATTAGATTTGCTGTGTGTGTGTGTGTGTGTGTGTGTGTGTGTGTGTGTGTGCGTGTGTTTATTTGGCATGCATAGGCATACCAGTACAAGATGGAGGTCAGAGGACAACTTGTGGGATGAGTTCTCTCCTTTGATCATATGGGTTCCAGAGAATAAACACAGGCTATTGGCCATGACAGCATAAAAAAAAAGAGCTGAGTCAAAATATGCTTGATAAAATTGAACATATATGTCAAATATATTTCTGATATAATTGAAGAAATATATAGAAAGATTGTTAAACTTGAACATTTTCATGGAAAATAATACAGATAAATGTTAGACATAAAAATATTTTCCAAAATGTAAAGGAATTAGAAACATTTTCTTATAAAATTGAAGATTTTCATGTTATACAAATAAAATGGAAGATGAAAAATATTTCTAAATTAATTGACAAATGGATTATAAAACACCTAATAAATTAAAGATGTTGATTGAAAACATTTCTGATAAATTTGAAGGAATATTTAGAAAAAAGTAATAAAATTGAAGATGTTCATGTACATATTATACAGAAAAATTGGTTGGCATAAAAACATTTCTAAATTAATTTAAAATTGAATTATAGACCTCTGAAAATTGCAGATGTTGATGGAAAATATTTCTGATAAAAGTGAAGAAATATATATGAAGAGTGATAAAATTGAAGATGTTCATGGAAAATTATACAGATAAATTGGTTGACATAAAAACATTACTAAATTAATTGAGGAAGAATTATAAGCATCTTCTGTTAGAACTGAAGATGTTAAAAATATTGAAGGCAAAATAGATGAAATTTATAGAAAAAAAGTGTTAATATGGAAGATGTTCATGGAAATGATACAGATAAATTTGGTGATATCTAAACATCTAAAATACTTAAAAGAGAAATTATTAACTTTTTCTGATATAATTAGAGATTTACATGGATAATAGTTCTGATAAGTTTAAAAATATATGTAGGAAAAGTTTTAAAAATTAAAATTATCTTAAAAATTATACAGATAAAATGGTAGACAAAAACATTTATAATTAATTTAAAAGGGAATTATTAATATTTTCAGACAAAATTCAAGATTTACATGGAAAATATTTCTGATTACATTGAAGAAACACATAGATAAATGTGTTAAAATTGAAGCTTTTCATGGAAAATTACACAGTTAAAGGGTAGAGATAAAAAGCAATTCTTAATTAAATGAAAGAGGAATTATAAAATATTTTCTGATAAAATTGAAGGCTTACATGGAAAATAAGTCTAATAAAATTTAAGAAATAGAAAAATGTTAAAAATGAAGCTGTTCATGGAAAATTACACACAAAGGGGGTAGACATAAAAATGTTTCTAAATTAATTGAAAATTGAATGATAAGTATCTGATAAAATTGAAGATTTACATGGAAAATTTTTCTGAAAAATTGAAGAAATATATAGAAAAAAGTGGTAAAATTAAAGATGTTCATGGAAAATTATACACATCAATTTGATGATTTAAACACATTTCTAAATTAATTGAAAATTGATGTTTAAAGATAATCTGATAAAATTGAAGATGTGGAAAATCTTTCTGATAAAATTGAATAAACTAGGGTAAAAAGCATTAAAAATTGAAGAACAACAAAAAAGTGAACAACAACAATCACAATAACAAATTCTGTGGCTTTCTTGCTCCATATCCTGATTAAAGGACTGGGTCTTTCAAGCTCAAAATGGTTTGCATTAAAGGCAAGTCTTCCAACAATAAAGACATTGATTACTTTTTACAAAGTAAGCAAATTCCCTTGCAGGTGGGTCCTCAAATTTTGGATTTTGCATAATTCGAGATTTATTCAAGTTGACAACACAGAATAGCAACCGCAGGGAGTGTTTCTCTGTGTAACCCTGGCTGTTCTGAAAATCACTTTATAGACCAAGGTGACCACCTAGTCAAAGATCTTCCTGTCTCTCCTTCCTCTCTCACCTAGTCAAAGAACTTCCTCCTCATGCTGAGATTAAAGGCACACGTCCCCAGGCCCTGCTTGGAAACCCTGTTAAGTGTCCTTTCTTTAGCTGAAGACCTGAGCAGATGTTCATCTTGTGTTCCCAACAGAGAGATGGTTGGGGGAAACAGCTAAGTGCAGAGCTCAACCTTCAGGACAAAGACTCTCCTCTCCACCTGCCCACTCCCCAACCCCTGTTTCTGTCTCACATTTTATGTCCTGCTTTTGAGATGAATACCCTTAACATATCCATCCCCTAGTCTCTGTGTCTGCACAGAAGGCAGGCAAGGATCTCCTGGGTTAGCTGGGCTCCATGCTGCCATGGACTGCACTCATATTTACAGGGAAACAGACAGGAAGATTGGAAAGCCATTCCTTGAGGGAATGTCAAAGCACAGGTCTTCTAAGTCAAGGATATCAAGGGCAGAAAGCCCTGGCTCTAGGTCTGCTCATGGCAGAACTGGAGGCCAGGTGGCACTGGAGCAGAATCCCAAAACAGCTTCTTCACACACAAGAAACAAAAAGCCAGCTCTCCTGCTCTAGGTCCAGGCACACAAGGACATCAGCAGCCGTGTTCCCTGGGATGGATCACACTGAGCCTTCTGTACTCCATCTGTGGGTGGTATTCATAATCCTGAAAGAGGTAGGGGAGGCAAGCAAAGGACCCTGAAACCTATGCTTACAAAACCACAAAACAGACACAGAAGTGAAAAAGGCAAATGTGTAAGAGTACATAAATCACAGAGTTAGGGGGAGAGAAGAGGGCAAACCAAAGCTACACTGCAGTAAGCAAGTCTGTGGAAGGACAGTGTCCTCCTGTAGATGCTGTGGGAATCTGAGTGAAAACCTGACATCTCACCCTGGCTCAGGGATGCTCTCCTGTCTGTTCTGCATCCTGCTGGTGGGCATCAGGATTGTCAGTTAGTGGTGCTCCCTTCAGAGCCTGTCTAATAGAAATAGTAGCAGGCTCAAAAGTAAACTATTATAAAGTTCTTTTCCCTGCCACTTTTGTCAGTGGGGAAGACATGCAACCAATCATTTAAAATAGGGTTTCCCTGAAGCAAACCAGAATTGCTGGGCCAGGTTAATCCCCTGCATTCCTGAATGCCTCTGTTAGGATCCCAGGGGCAGGTGCCCTGCTAGCTAAGATTCCCTGCAGAGTCAATATCCTTTGCTTGGTCCCTGGATAGGTATGGCCAACCTTTAAGTCCCATGAAATCACAGTCAGGCAGCATTGAAAGATACCTGTATTTCAAACCATTTCACAGCCAGAGGAACAGACAGAGAAACCTGCAACTCTGGGAACCTGGGAGGATGCTACAGAAGAATGATTCCCAGTGGAGATGTAGCCCAGGTCCTGTTCCAGACTGCCCCACCATGGGGAGGACACACAGGACCCTGCGACCTGTGGCAGAAATTCCCCAGGGAACTCTAGCAAATGGCCACCAGAGACCAGGATAGATTCAGGATTTTCTGAGGACTCCTGTGGTGCAATCACAGATTGCTTAGCTGCCTGCTCTGTGGCTGCTGCCCTCTGGCCTTTGGCAGCAGGGAGGCTTACAGAACAGCAGGCGCCTTTCTGGCAATTTAGATTAAGGTCTGAGCTAAACAGGATCGGTGCCTAAACCTCTTTGATCCCAGAAGCCAACTATTTTCAGGTCAGCTCCCTGCTTCCAAAATAAAACATAGGATTTGCCTTCGATGCTCCGTGTCATTTCTTAGTCTTTTAATAGATAATTTCAAAGGGAATGTCCAGGGTAGTGCCCGCCCTTTTTCGAAGGCACTGATTGCAGCTGGGATCGCATGTTTCTAAGATTCATGGAAACGCCAGAGATGGGGCAACTGCAATCCAACCTCCAATGGGAAGGTAGGTCTGACTTTAGACTTTCATGATTCAGGGAAGGTGTTGTCCTAGGCACTAAAGCTATGACCTGTCTGCTGGCCTCTCCATAGCCATCTTTTCTGAGTACTCTCTGTTATCCGCTAGCATGTACTTGTCCAGTGCACAAGCAGCCAAAGATAGCAGCCTAATGGCACCTCACTGGCACCATCCGGGTTTGAGCCCAGCCTTGACATCCTGGAGAAATCCGTGGTTAGTGTGCCTGCCCACTTTTCCACATTGGTAGCGGGCTCCCACGGAGTAGGAACCAAGTAAGGAATTCTAGCCAGAAGGGAAAAGTTGCAAAAGAACTTGCAAACTGCCAATTCGGCCCTGGAGCTGTAGGCACTGTAAGCTCCTTTCCACCAGGGGGCGCAGTGGCACTGGCATTCTGACTGGTGGAAAGTAATAATGGTGAGCTCTGGAACTTTAAGTTCTGTGGACCATGTTCCCTAGTAGCAGCATTTTCAGCTTGTCTCTTTGTAATGTGGAGCTTAAATCTGAGGGTGATTTCAAATCTCGTGTATTATTTTATCTCATGATTTAGTATGTGGTTATGCTTTCTTTGTTTTTTTTTTTTTGTTGTTGTTGTTTTGTTTTGTTTTTCCCAGGGGCACTGGACTCTGCCTGTCCAGCTGCAGAGGACAACTGTGCGAATCCACAGATTCTGGAGAGAGTACTGAGGAGATGCAATGTGATCGCCTGGGTTTCGGTTTGTTCCCTGGGCATATTTGCTTCTGTGTGTTTCTAAAAGCTGAAAAATCGCCCAAGTTCTTTCTGTAGGCGGATTCCATGCTGTAAGGCACTGGCATAGTTACATTTTCCAAATGGGAACTGTTCGAAGTGGTGAGAAAAGGACCCCAGAAAGATGACAAATTTCAAGTGAACACAATCCCCCAAAGCAGTTGCTTCCCTTTCCATGTGCCTACCGTTTTCGGGTCCACAGGACCACAGCTCAAGAGACATTCATTCTTGTAGCCCTTTCTGCTGGCCTCGAACTCGTCCTGATCCTCCTGCCATTCTTTCTTGGCTGGCCCTTTCCACTTCAGCGTCCCTTTCCCACTCGCCAAGGCAGATGTCCAGCAGGCAAAAGGAAGGAGGAGGGCAGCTGACAGTTTCTCACTAGGATTCCCAGCGCAGTGGGGTAGAATCTGATACTGGAGAAGTCAGTACTTAACAAGCCTGCTCACTTGTCCACACTGCTTGGGGCCAATGAGTCCCAGCTGCATCTGCCTTCCAACTCAAGGACTGAAGACCAGGGGTTACCTATGATTCCTCCAGGCCTTGGGAGGCAGATGAGGACTGCTCCAAAAGATGCAGAAAAATGGCATCTGATATTGAAAATTGGAACCAGGATGCAAGTGGCTATTGGAACTAAATTTGACTTTATATTTCTTACCCTTTAAAAACGGAATTATAGGCCAAATCTAGAATTAGTTGGAGGGATGCACGGAAAGACCCTATGATCCAATAAGCACGACTTAATGGGTAATCTAGTGAGATCTCAGAAACCAATGGCAACAGCCGTGTGGACAGTGAAGGCTGGAGAATTTGACAGCAATCAGGTTGAAGTCCTTTTACATCTCATCCTGCAAAGGAATATTTTTCTGCATTTATCTATGCCTGGAGGTTTCAAATGACTCTGAGATAGAAATGACTGAATGACTTCCACCTGCCTCATCCACATCCTGCCTGTGACATGTGTCTGCCGTGTTCATAGGCACCTCAGCCTAAATCTTTTGATGTGCAAGGAACATAATATGGAATCTAGGCTCAAACATTTTCCCAATTACATTGTAATAAACATCTAAGAAAAGGGGTCAGGAGTGTGTACCTTTCTGAGGTAAAGAATTAAGTGGAATCCTTTTCCAAAATAAATGACCAAGGTAGTGGATTCTGTATTATCATATATCACAATTATCAAAAACTATGAAACTGTTATTAAATTGATGCAACTTGTTATCATATTTAATATTACTTGCTAAATGTATACTAAATAAACTTGTTTGAGGTACTTTTTACTTACTTTGTATCTGCAGGTATGTATGTGAACAGGCACCACAGCATGCATATAGAGGTAAGAAGATCAGTCCTTTCTCTGCACCATGTGAGTCCGGGAGTAACTCACATTATCAGCCTGGGAAGCAACTCATACCAATTCCTCCTGTTCATATTGAATCTTAGAATTACCAAACCCCCTAGAGTGTGTACTGCTAGCAGTCAGAAGGAAGAAGCCTCCATTACCTTCCTCTTCTATGATCTACAGTATAAAACTCACTCAGGGTTTAGTTAATAGGAATTATATCTTGTCTGCCCAGGTGCTACACAATGCGTACTGTGATTGCTGTTTCTAAAGCCAGAAAATAGGTGTTCTAACACTGAGCCACACAGTGGCAATAACTCAAGAACATGTGGATTTCTCTATTTCAAGATGCAGTTATTCTACCCAAAAGATACTTCTTCCTATCACAGATACACTTATTCAAACCTGTTCAGTGCTACAGCGTTCACAGTAACCAGAAGTTTGGAACAACCTATATGGTGCTCAACTGAAAAGCAGGTAAACAAAATGTGGTACATTTACACTATAGAGCATTACATAGACATTTACATGAATGAATAAATTATGAAATTCAAAGCTAAATGGAACAAGAAAAAGGCCCAGTGCTTTCTGCTTCTCTTTTCCATTTCATGCTAGCTTTGCTTAGATGAATTGGAGGGCTCTGTTCTTCTTTTCTTGTATTCGGTCTTCTTTGACATCATTTTGCCCTCCCATTCTGCACAGTGCCCTGATATATGAATGTATCTGGGTAGGAGGATTAATGGAGACACATCACATAGGGCTGTGTTTTTCATAATCTGTCTCTGTCTGTCTGCCTTCTGTTTGCAGTCTGTCTGTCTCTGTTAGTCTTTCTCTGTCTCTATCTCCTCACTTTGCCTGTCTCTGTCTCTCTGTATTTCATTCTATCCTGTTTCTGTCTCACTTTCTCTCTTTCTGTCTCAGTCTGTGTCTCTATCTCTCTGTCTATCTATCTCAGAATATCTGTCTCTGTCTCTTTCCCTGTCTCTGTCTCTCTCTGTGTGTCTCTGTGTCCCTCTGTCTCTCTGTTTGTCTGTCTCTCTGTCTCTGTCTCTGTCTCTTGTCTGTCTCTCTGCATCCTTTGGTTTATTATGAAAAACTCTGATATGACATCAGTGATTCTATCTGCTGCAGGAGGAAGCCTTTCTTAAAATGGCTGAATAGGGAACTGATTAGTGGGATTAGAAGAATTGGACTGCTAGATTGTTTCTTTTATTTAATTGTTTAGAGCAGTAGCATTTGATTTTAAACTAGGTCTCTGGCCATCTACACTCTATGTTTTTGTCACCTAAGCAGTGTCTTGTATGGATTCTATCTAACTAATTGGGCCTTAAGTCAAATCAGACATTTCTATATTATACCTAGATGTTCTCTGACACCACTGCCCTAGCATATCTGGCAGGTAGAACTGCTCAATGAGACTGAATAACAGACTTTCAACAGAAAATACTGTAGGTCAAGTGTTTTGTGGCTGAATTGGTATTTGTTTCTCTTTTGGTGGCCAACAGAGAACTCTCCTACAACAAAGAAACTAGAACAAAAGGGTAAAGGTTTGAAGCATGCATCTGCTCAACTTCAATTTCGATGTGCTGAGTAGGTGTTGGCCTAAGCAATTGAACTCTACTCTCAGTTAGCAAAGAGTAAACAGTTGTCTTAGCAACAGCCTGGGTTGTTTGTATATTTCCATGGGATGACCTTGCAGAACAACTCAAATGAATGCAATGCAGTCACTTTTCATGGAAGCCTTATTGGTGACAAAAAGTGGCCAGTAGAGATTTTGTATGCCCCATCAGTAGAAATCACTAAGATGGCCTTCCTATAATTTAGGAATTCCAGTACACTAGGTTTCCATATTATGTCTCAAATGCCACTGCAACTGAACCTATATCTCCCAGGATTCTCTTCCTTTCCCTTAGCTCCCTTCCTATTCCTCAGGGACTGTGTCCATTGTCTTTTACATAGGTCACCTGTAAAATCTAATCAATCTCTCACTTCCATGGAGATGCATGTATCCATCCTAGTTCATTTCTTCATACCCTATCTCTGGATGTATGGATTAAAGGTTGGTTAGTATCCTTTAGTGACTACTATCCAGATGTAAGTGAATACATATAATATGTATATTTCTGGATCTTGGTTATGTCACTCTGGATTTTTTTTTATTACCAAAGTTTTTTCTGCAAATGCCATGATGTCATTATTTCTTAAAATATCTAATCTGCCACTATGTAAATGTATCACATTTTCCCTAAAGGATCTTTTCAATCTAGGACCATGCTTTGGTTCTTGGAAATTGCCCAGTGAGATTAAATGACAAACTTTCAACAGTAATATCTTTGTTCAGCCTAGAGGTCTCTCTCCTTCTTCTTCCATTTCCTGATGATTTGAATGAGAACAGCCCCACAGACTTATATCTTTGCATTATTAGTCTCCTGTAATGAACTGTATGGAAGGTCAGAAGGTATGGCCCAGTTGAAATTATGGTGCTTATTTGAATAAGAATGAAACTTGGGGGACTGTAGGATGGGATGTGTCAATGGGAGTCTGGAAGTATATATTAGAGGAGGTAGGTCACTAGGGGAGACTCTTGGAGGAAGTGTTTCACTGGGGGTATGTTTTAAGATTTAAGATACCAGTAACAGGACCTGAATGTAACTCTTTTTTTTTCTTATATCTGTCTTTGTCTCCATCTCTCTCTGTCAGTCTCTGTCTCTCTGTATCTCATTCTATCCTGTTTCTGTCTCCCTTTTTCTCTGTGTGTCTCTGTCTCTATCTCTCTGTCAATCTCTCTCAGTCTGTCTGTCTCTCTGTCTCTGTGTCCCTCTGTCTCTCTGCCTGCCTGTCTCTCTCTCTCTCTCTCTCTCTCTCTCTCTCTCTCTCTCTTTCTCTGTCTTTCTCTCTCTGTCTCTATCTCTGCCTCTGTACTCTTTGGTTTATTACAGAAAAACTCTGATACGACATCAGTGATTCTATCTGTAAAACTATAAGGAAGCCCCAATTAAATACTTGCTGTTCAAAGAAATTCCCCAGTCCTGGTGGTTCTTCACAGCAATTAAACAGCAAATAAACACCCAGT
This sequence comes from Apodemus sylvaticus, assembly GCF_947179515.1. Classification (NCBI taxonomy): domain Eukaryota; kingdom Metazoa; phylum Chordata; class Mammalia; order Rodentia; family Muridae; genus Apodemus; species Apodemus sylvaticus. The sequence continues at coordinate 197,753,826 of NC_067472.1, read as the reverse complement.
GAGGACATATCTGTGACTATAAAATACACTAATATTTTCTGTTAGGATGTATAATCACATTTCAATGATAAGTGTCTTATTAACACTTGCAAGAAATGTGTGACACTCTTTCTTAACTAAGAGCCCAGGAAATAGGAACTACCATCTTTGGGTTTTGTGCTTATAGCTGCCATCATTTCAGCCATGTCGGGCTGCCCTATAGGCTTGCTTTCTAGCATGGTGTCAAGTCTGTCCCTTTTAAAACATGGCTTCTGAGATTACTGTTGGCTTTCATCTGCCTTCTGACATCAGATTCCTTCTCAGCCAATCAGCACTTGGTAGAATCTTGAGGTTACCATGGAGCTGAGTAAACAAGTCTGGCTCAGTGTTCAGTTGAACTGCTTCAACGCATACACGTGACTTGTGCTTGTGAATCTCAATAACCCCTTTACCTTGTGAATACCAATAACCCGTTTACCATCCCTTTATCCAAATCCTATACCTCTACTTGTCTTCCTGCCTCCACAATGTCAGGTAGGAAAGAAACTAAAATGTTTATTTAACTGAAAGTCTCTCAAATAGGGAATCATCAAAATAAGGTGGGATTGGAAAGAAAGTATTGAAGGACAAGAGTGTGCCCTAACTAAGGTCTTGGATCTGACCTTTCCTAGGGTTGTAACTTTGTCCTGAACCTTGACTTATCTACTTGCTGGCAGATTCTAGGGCTCTCTAGGGAATTGAGTCTTTAGGAGGAGGGGATAGAGAAGGAATCCAGATAGTTCTTGGGGCTGTTTCAACTGAAGCAGAGAGAGAACTGTGTATAGACACAGGAGAACTGAGGCCCAAGTTGCTTTTCTTTTGATGACAGACTACAGAGTATTACACAATAGTACTTCAAAGATTAGCTGATCAACAGTAATGTTGAGATAAGGAGAGTCAATAAAACATCTTCCACTGTTCAATTAGCAACTTAAATTGACTAGTTTGTGCCAACTGGGTAGATGTATTTTCCTCCTACATGGTTTCACATTTGTGTTCTCTGAAGCTGTCAGGTGGAAACAAGTCTTTCCCTGACAAAAGGATAGTTTGTTACATTCACCTGCACACGAACAGCTGTGTCCACACTGGTGATGCACACTGGATTGAAGATGGGCACCTTACTAATGGAGGAGGTTTCCACTCAATTTTGGCAAATGGTTTAAGATAATTACATTCCTTGATTGTCATTACAAACAAACTCCTATTGTGAATAGCTAGAGTATGGTGGCATACACCTTTAATGTCCACCCTTGGGAACCAGAGGCATGAGAACCAATGTGAACATGAGAGTTTCTCTTGGACAGTAACTTCAAGAGAGTCACTCAGGGGCTATAAGACGGTTCGTCGAGTAATAAAAGGAAATGAATTTTAAAAATTAGCATTCCCAGTAGTAGCTCTCTTACATCTGAAACCCACTAAGAAGGAAGGGTGGATCACAGGGCAGTAAGCAAACTGATACTCTTGAGAAGGCAAGCTAGGGACCATTTATAAAAAGATCACACCACCTTTACCTAGAGACAGTGAAGAAAATGAAAAAAATGGGGCAAGATTTCTGGAGAGGAGAATATGAAGAATAGATGAAAGGAGAAGACAGAACATAGGGGTGTTAGCCATGTGACACAGGAAGCTCACCACTGAATGCTCAAGGCAGACAAATGATATTAATAAATATATTTTCAAAGGAACACTGGCTAAAAATTACTGAGTACATGGCAAACATTGAAGGATTTAATGAAATATAGGTCAAGAGTTCAGGAATGATGCTGAGGCTGGGACAGGATATGACTAGAACCACTAACTTATCAGGAAAAACACATTTCATGTTTAGATATTGTCTTCTGAGTCCCTAAACCCTGATGATGCTTTACAATTAGGAAATGAGCTTTCTATGCATATATTGTAGAACCAATTCTTAGTGCAATGTCTGGGCTCAAGAGTAAAATTCTAGCTCCCAGGTGGCATAGGCAGAAGGATTGATGGTAGTTTATCCACATTCTAGAAAGAATGATGAATTATAGGCAAACCCTGGCCATGAAGTCAAATTATTACTAAAAAGAATTAGAATTTTTTTTGAGAACTTGTGTTTGGGGATTTTGTTTTACTCTGACCTTGAGCATACACAGGATCTGGAGAAATCATGGTGATCTAGATATTCTTTAGTATTAGAGATCAAACTAAAGCAAATTTCCCAGCTTTATACTCATTTACCTCACTAGACACAGTATAATCTTTGTAACAAGGAATTATAAATCTACGAAGATAAGACAGGAATCCATAAAGACACACTTGTATATCACTAATAAACTTGTGCATCCCCAACAGGTAATTCTTGGGATAGAGGTACCAGTACAGTTTCTTGATACTATTCCACCTATTAGCCAATCAAAACCTGAATCATCTTGAGGTCCCTATGATAAGTACAAAGCTGTTTTCCCAAACTGTGTTCACATTGCCAACCTCACAATGTCTGGTATGGAAAGAAATGGGAACATTTCTTTAGCTGATATCCCCATATTTTGAGAAGTCCAGAAAGTATGAATGCATAGGGAATGTACTGAATGAGAATCTAGTGCCAAGTGTCAAATTTGGCCCTGATATATCTGAGATTATGATTTTGGACAGAGCATTCTCCCTTTCACTATAAGGATCTTCACATTTCATAGTAGCAAAACTAACAGGCTGACCTGTGAGCACAAGTAGATATAGAGTGCTTAAGAGAGCACAGTATAGAGACAGCACCCAGCTAATTCATGGGAATTTTTACAGAGAAGCAGGCAGTGGAGGCACATATTTTTAATGACAGTGCTTTGGAGGCAAATACAGGTGGATTTCTGAGTTCGAGGCCAGCCTGGTCTAAAGAGTGAGTTCCATGACAGTCACGGCTACACACAGAAATCCTATCTGGAAAAAAAAAAAAAAAGAAAAAGGAAGCTACATTTGTTCACAGATGTCCTGCAAAGGATCTGTGTAGGCCCAATTCTTTCTGCTTCTCCCAGTTCATGCTAGCTTTGCTCAAGTGAATTGGAGGGCATTGTTCTTCTTTCATTTTGTCTGCTTTGACAGTATCTTGCCGTCATATTTCGCACAGTTCCCTAATGTATGAATGGGTCTGTGTAGGGAGATGGATGAACACACATCACAAAGGACTGTGCGTTTCATTCTCTGTCTCTGTGTCTCTGTTTCTGTCACTCTCTCTGTCTCTGTCTCTTTGTCTCTCTGACTCTGTCTCTGTCTCTGTCTCTCTCTCTCTACCCCCATAATATATTGGTATGGAACTCTATATATATTCCCATTTGCTGCAGGAGGAAGTCTTTCTTATAATTGGTGAATAGGGAATTGATTGGTGGGATTAGAAGAATTGGACTGATAGATTGTTTCTTTTATTTAATTGTTTAGAGCAGTAGCATTTGATTTTAAACTAGGTCTCTGGCCATCTACACTCTATGTTTTTGTCACCTAAGCAGTGTCTTGTATGGATTCTATCTAATTAATTGGGCCTTAAGTCAAATCAGACATTTCTATATTATTCCTAGATCTTCTCTGACACTACTGCCCTAGCATATCTGCCCAATGAGACTGAATAACAGACTTTCAACAGAAAATACTGTAGGTCAAGGGTTTTGTGGCTGAATTGGTATTTGTTTCTCTTTTGGTGGCCAACAGAGAACTCTCCTACAACAAAGAAACTAGAACATAAGGGTAAAGGTTTGAAGCATGCATCTGCTCAACTTCAATTTCAACGTGCTGAGTACGTGTTGGCCTAAGCAATTGAACTCTACTCTCAGTTAGCAAAGAGTAAACAATTGTCTTAGCAACAGCCTGGGTTGTTTGTATATTTCCATGGGATGACCTTGCAGAACAACTCAAATGAATGCAATGCAGTCACTTTTCATGGAAGCCTTATTGGTGACAAAAAGTGGTCAGTAGAGACTCTGTATCGCCCATCAGTAGAAATCACTAAGATTGCCTTCCTATAATTTAGGATTTCCAGTACGCTGGGTTTCCATGTTATGCCTCAAATGCCACTGCAACTGAACCTATATCTCCCAGGATTCTCTTCCTTTCCCTTAGCTCCCTTCCTATTCCTCAGGGACTGTGTCCATTGTCTTTCACATAGGTCACCTGTAAAATCTAATCAATCTCTCACTTCCATGGAGATGCATGTATCCATCCTACTTCATTTCTTCATACCCTATCTCTGGATGTATGGATTAAAGGTTGGTTAGTATCTTTAGTGACTACTATCCAGATGTAAGTGAATACATATAATATGTATGTTTCTGGATCTTGGTTATGTCACTATGGTTGTTTTTTTTTTTATTGCCAAAGTTTTTTCTGCAAATGTCATGATGTCATTATTTTTTAAAATATCTAATCTGCCACTATGTAAATGTATCACATTTTCCCTATAGGATCTTCTCAATCCAGGACCATGCTTTGATTCTTGGAAATTGCCCAGTGAGATTAAATGACAAATTTTCAACAGTAATATCTTTGTTCAGCCTAGAGGTCTCTCTCCTTCTTCTTCCATTTCCTGATGATTTGAATGAGAACAGCCCCACAGACTTACATATTTGCATCATTAGTCTCCTGTAATGAACTGTATGGAAGGTCAGAAGGTATGGCCCAGTTGAAATTATGGTGCTTATTTGAATAAGAATGAAACTTGGGGTACTGTAGGATGGGATGTGTCAATGGGAGTCTGGAAGTATATATTAGAGGAGGTAGGTCACTAGGAGAGACTCTTGGAGGAAGTGTTTCACTGGGGGTAGGTTTTAAGATTTAAGATACCAGTAACAGGACCTGAATGTAACTCTGTTTCTCCTTATGTCTGTCTCTGTCTCCATCTCTGTCTGTCAGTCGCTGTCTCTCTATCTCATTCTATCCTGTTTCTGTCTCCCTTTTTCTCTGTCTGTCTCTGTCTCTATCTCTCTGTCTATCTCTCTCAGTCTGTCTGTCTCTCTGTCCCTGTGTCCCTCTGTCTCTCTGCCTCTCTGTCTGTCTGTCTGTCTGTCTGTCTGTCTGTCTGTCTCTCTCTCTCTCTCTCTCTCTCTCTCTGTCTCTTTCTCTCTCTCTTTCTCTCTCTGTCTCTATCTCTGCCTCTGTACTCTTTGGTTATTACAGAAAAACTCTGATACGACATCAGTGATTCTATCGGTAAAACTATAAGGAAGCCCCAATTAAATACTTGCTGTTCAAAGAAATTCCCCAGTCATGGTGGTTTTTCACAGCAATTAAACAGCAAATAAACACCCACTGAGGACATATCTTTGACTATAACATACACTAATATTATCTGGATGTATAATCACATTTCAATGATAAGTGTCTTATTAACACTTGCAAGAAATGTGTGACACTCTTTCTTAACTAAGAGCCCAGGAAATAGGAACTACCATCTTTGGGCTTTGTGCTTATAGCTGCCATCATTTCAGCCATGTCGGGCTGCCCAAGCTTGCTTTCTAGCATGGTGTCAAGTCTGTCCCTTTTAAAACATGGCTTCTGAGATTACTTGTTGGCTTTCATCTGCCTTCTGACATCAGATTCCTTCTCAGCCAATCAGCACTTAATAGAATCTTGAGGTTACCATGGAGCTGAGTAAACAAGTCTGGCTCAGTGTTCAGTTGAACTGCTTCAACGCATACACGTGACTTGTGCTTGTGAATCTCAATAACCCCTTTACCTTGTGAATACCAATAACCCGTTTACCATCCCTTTATCCAAATCCTATACCTCTACTTGTCTTCCTGCCTCCACAATGTCAGGTAGGAAAGAAACTAAAATGTTCATTTAATTGAAAGTCTCTCAAATAGGGAATCATCAAAATAAGGTGGGATTGGAAAGAAAGTATTGAAGGACAAGACTGTGCCCTAACTAAGGTCTTGGATCTGACCTTTCCTAGGGTTGTAACTTTGTCCTGAACCTTGACTTATCTACTTGCTGGCAGATTCTAGGGCTCTCTAGGGAATTGAATCTTTAGGAGGAGGGGATAGAGAAGGAATCCAGATAGTTCTTGGGGCTGTTTCAACTGAAGCAGAGAGAGAACTGTGTATAGACACAGGAGAACAGAGGCCCAAGATGCTTTTCTTTTGATGACAGACTACAGAGTATTACACAATAGTACTTCAAAGATTAGCTGATCAACAGTAATGTTGAGATAAGGAGAGTCAATAAAACATCTTCCACTGTTCAATTAGCAACTTAGATTGACTAGTTTGTGCCAACTGGCTAGATGTATTTTCCTCCTACATGGTTTCACATTTGTGTTCTCTGAAGCTGTCAGGTGGAAACAAGTCTTTCCCTGACAAAAGGATAGTTTGTTACATTCACCTGCACACGAACAGCTGTGTCCACCCTGGTGATGCACACTGGGTTGAAGATGGGCACCTTACTAATGGAGGAGGTTTCACTCAATTTTGGCAAATGGTTTAAGATAATTACATTCCTTGATTGTCATTACAAACAAACTCCTATTGTGAATAGCTAGAGTATGGTGGCATACTACTTTAATGTCCACCCTTGGGAACCAGAGGCATGAGAACCAATGTGAACATGAGAGTTTCTCTTGGACAGTAACTTCAAGAGAGTCACTCAGGGGCTATAAGACAGTTCCTCGAGTTATGAAAGGAAAAGAATTTTAAAAATTAGCATTCCCAGTAGTAGCTCTCTTACATCTGAAACCCACTAAGAAGGAAGGGTGGATCACAGGGCAAGAAGCAAACTGATACTCTTGAGAAGGCAAGCTAGGGACCATTTATAAAAAGATCACACCACCTTTACCTAGAGACAGTGAAGAAAATGAAAAAAATGGGGCAAGATTGCTGGAGAGGAGAATATGAAAGAATAGATGAAATGAGAAGACAGAACATAGGGGTGTTAGCCATGTGACACAGGAAGCTCACCACTGAATGCTCAAGGTAGACAAATGATATTAATAAATACATTTTCAAAGGAACACTGGCTAAAAATTACTGAGTACATGGCAAACATTGAAGGATTTAATGAAATATAGGTCAAGAGTTCAGGAATGATGCTGAGGTTGGGACAGGATATGACTAGAACCACTAACTTATCAGGAAAAACACATTTCATGTTTAGATATTGTCTTCTGAGTCCCTAAACCCTGATGATGCTTTACAATTAGGAAATGAGCATTCTATGTATATATTGTAGAACCAATTCTTAGTGCAATGTATGGGCTCAAGAGTAAAATTCTAGCTCCCAGGTGGCATAGGCAGAAGGATTGATGGTAGTTTATCCACATTCTAGAAAGAATGATGAATTATAGGCAAACCCTGGCCATGAAGTCAAATTATTACTAAAAAGAATTAGAATTTTTTTTGAGAACTTGTGTTTGCAGATTTTGTTTTACTCTGACCTTGAGCATACACAGGATCTGGAGAAATCATGGTGGTCTAGATATTCTTTAGTATTAGAGATCAAACTAAAGCAAATTTCCCAGCTTTATACTCATTTACCTCACTAGACACAGTATAATCTTTGTAACAAGGAATTATAAATCTACGAAGATAAGACAGGAATCCATAAAGACACAGTTGTATATCACTAATAAACTTGTGCATCCCCAACAGGTAATTCTTGGGATAGAGGTACCAGTACAGTTTCTTGATACTATTCCACCTATTAGCCAATCAAAACCTGAATCATCTTGAGGTCCCTATGATAAGTACAAAGCTGTTTTCCCAAACTGTGTTCACATTGCCAACCTCACAATGTCTGGTATGGAAAGAAATGGGAACATTTCTTTAGCTGATATCCCCATATTTTGAGAAGTCCAGAAAGTATGGATGCATAGGGAATGTACTGAATGAGAATCTAGTGCCAAGTGTCAAATTTGGCCCTGATATATCTGAGATTATGATTTTGGACAGAGCATTCTCCCTTTCACTATAAGGATCTTCACATTTCATAGTAGCAAAACTAACAGGCTGACCTGTGAGCACAAGTAGATATAGAGTGCTTAAGAGAGCACAGTATAGAGACAGCACCCAGCTAATTCATGGGAATTTTTACAGAGAAGCAGGCAGTGGAGGCACATATTTTTAATGACAGTGCTTTGGAGGCAAATACAGGTGGATTTCTGAGTTCGAGGCCAGCCTGGTCTAAAGAGTGAGTTCCATGACAGTCAGGGCCACACACAGAAACCCTATCTGGAAAAAAAAAAAGAAAAAAGGAAGCTACATTTGTTTGCAGATGTCCTGCAAAGGATCTGTGTAGGCCCAGTTCTTTCTGCTTCTCCCAGTTCATGCTAGCTTTGCTCAAGTGAATTGGAGGGCATTGTTCTTCTTTCATTTTGTCTGCTTTGACAGTATCTTGCCGTCATATTTCGCACAGTTCCCTAATGTATGAATGGGTTTGTGTAGGGAGATGGATGAACACACATCACAAAGGACTGTGCGTTTCATTCTCTGTCGCTGTGTCTCTGTTTCTGTCACTCTCTCTGTCTCTGTCTCTTTGTCTCTCTGACTCTGTCTCTGTCTCTCTCTCTCTACCCCCATAATATATCGGTATGGAACTCTATATATATTCCCATTTGCTGCAGGAGGAAGTCTTTCATATAATTGCTGAATAGTGAATTGATCGGTGGGATTAGAAGAATTGGACTGTTAGATTGTTTCTTTTATTTAATTGTTTAGAGCAGTAGCATTTGATTTTAAACTAGGTCTCTGGCCATCTACACTCTATGTTTTTGTCACCTAAGCAGTGTCTTGTATGGATTCTATCTAATTAATTGGGCCTTAAGTCAAATCAGACATTTCTATATTATTCCTAGATCTTCTCTGACACTACTGCCCTAGCATATCTGCCCAATGAGACTGAATAACAGACTTTCAACAGAAAATACTGTAGGTCAAGGGTTTTGTGGCTGAATTGGTATTTGTTTCTCTTTTGGTGGCCAACAGAGAACTCTCCTACAACAAAGAAACTAGAACATAAGGGTAAAGGTTTGAAGCATGCATCTGCTCAACTTCAATTTCAACGTGCTGAGTACGTGTTGGCCTAAGCAATTGAACTCTACTCTCAGTTAGCAAAGAGTAAACAGTTGTCTTAGCAACAGCCTGGGTTGTTTGTATATTTCCATGGGATGACCTTGCAGAACAACTCAAATGAATGCAATGCAGTCACTTTTCATGGAAGCCTTATTGGTGACAAAAAGTGGTCAGTAGAGACTCTGTATCGCCCATCAGTAGAAATCACTAAGATTGCCTTCCTATAATTTAGGATTTCCAGTACACTGGGTTTCCATGTTATGCCTCAAATGCCACTGCAACTGAACCTATATCTCCCAGGATTCTCTTCCTTTCCCTTAGCTCCCTTCCTATTCCTCAGGGACTGTGTCCATTGTCTTTCACATAGGTCACCTGTAAAATCTAATCAATCTCCCACTTCCATGGAGATGCATGTATCCATCCTAGTTCATTTCTTCATATCCTGTCTCTGGATGTATGGATTAAAGGTTGGTTAGTATCCTTTAGTGACTACTATCCAGATGTAAGTGAATACATATAATATGTATGTTTCTGGATCTTGGTTATGTCACTATGGATGTTTTTTTTAATTGCCAAAGTTTTTTCTGCAAATGTCATGATGTCATTATTTTTTAAAATATCTAATCTGCCACTATGTAAATATATAACATTTTCCCTAAAGGATCTTCTCAATCTAGGACCATGCTTTGGTTCCTGGAAATTTCCCAGTGAGATTAAATGACAAACTTTCAACAGTAATATCTTTGTTCAGCCTAGAGGTCTCTCTCCTTCTTCTTCCATTTCCTGATGATTTGAATGAGAACAGCCCCACAGACTTACATATTTGCATCATTAGTCTCCTGTAATGAACTGTATGGAAGGTCAGAAGGTATGGCCCAGTTGAAATTATGGTGCTTATTTGAATAAGAATGAAACTTGGGGTACTGTAGGATGGGATGTGTCAATGGGAGTCTGGAAGTATATATTAGAGGAGGTAGGTCACTAGGAGAGACTCTTGGAGGAAGTGTTTCACTGGGGGTAGGTTTTAAGATTTAAGATACCAGTAACAGGACCTGAATGTAACTCTGTTTCTCCTTATGTCTGTCTCTGTCTCCATCTCTCTCTGTCAGTCGCTGTCTCTCTATCTCATTCTATCGTGTTTCTGTCTCCCTTTTTCTCTGTCTGTCTCTGTCTCTATCTCTCTGTCTCTCTCAGTCTGTCTGTCTCTCTGTCTCTGTGTCCCTCAGTCTCTCTGCCTGTCTGTCTGTCTGTCTCTCTCTCTCTCTCTCTCTCTCTCTCTCTCTCTCTCTCTCTCTCTTCTCTCTCTGTCTCTATCTCTGCCTCTGTAATCTTTGGTTTATTACAGAAAAACTCTGATACGACATCAGTGATTCTATCTGTAAGTCTATAAGGAAGCCCCAATTAAATACTTGCTGTTCAAAGAAATTCCCCAGTCATGGTGGTTCTTCACAGCAATTAAACAGCAAATAAACACCCACTGAGGACATATCTTTGACAATAACATACACTAATATTATCTGGATGTATAATCACATTTCAATGATAAGTGTCTTATTAACACTTGCAAGAAATGTGTGACACTCTTTCTTAACTAAGAGCCCAGGAAATAGGAACTACCATCTTTGGGTTTTGTGCTTATAGCTGCCATCATTTCAGCCATGTCAGGCTGCCCAAGCTTGCTTTCTAGCATGGTGTCAAGTCTGTCCCTTTTAAAACATGGCTTCTGAGATTACTGTTGGCTTTCATCTGCCTTCTGACATCAGATTCCTTCTCAGCCAATCAGCACTTAATAGAATCTTGAGGTTACCATGGAGCTGAGTAAACAAGTCTGGCTCAGTGTTCAGTTGAACTGCTTCAACGCATACACGTGACTTGTGCTTGTGAATCTCAATAACCCCTTTACCTTGTGAATACCAATAACCCGTTTACCATCCCTTTATCCAAATCCTATACCTCTACTTGTCTTCCTGCCTCCACAATGTCAGGTAGGAAAGAAACTAAAATGTTTATTTAATTGAAAGTCTCTCAAATAGGGAATCATCAAAATAAGGTGGGATTGGAAAGAAAGTATTGAAGGACAAGACTGTGCCCTAACTAAGGTCTTGGATCTGACCTTTCCTGGGGTTGTAACTTTGTCCTGAACCTTGACTTATCTACTTGCTGGCAGATTCTAGGGCTCTCTAGGGAATTGAATCTTTAGGAGGAGGGGATAGAGAAGGAATCCAGATAGTTCTTGGGGCTGTTTCAACTGAAGCAGAGAGAGAACTGTGTATAGACACAACTGAGGCCCAAGTTGCTTTTCTTTTGATGACAGACTACAGAGTATTACACAATAGTACTTCAAAGATTAGCTGATCAACAGTAATGTTGAGATAAGGAGAGTCAATAAAACATCTTCCACTGTTCAATTAGCAACTTAGATTGACTAGTTTTTGCCAACTGGCTAGATGTATTTTCCTCCCACATGGTTTCACATTTGTGTTCTCTGAAGCTGTCAGGTGGAAACAAGTCTTTCCCTGACAAAAGGATAGTTTGTTACATTCACCTGCACACGAACAGCTGTGTCCACCCTGGTAATGCACACTGGGTTGAAGATGGGCACCTTACTAATGGAGGAGGTTTCCACTCAATTTTGGCAAATGGTTTAAGATAATTACATTCCTTGATTGTCATTACAAAGAAACTCCTACTGTGAATAGCTAGAGTATGTTGGCATACACCTTTAATGTCCACCCTTGGGAACCAGAGGCATGAGAACCAATGTGAACATGAGAGTTTCTCTTGGACAGTAACTTCAAGAGAGTCACTCAGGGGTTATAAGACGGTTCCTCGAGTAATAAAAGGAAATGAATTTTAAAAATTAGCATTCCCAGTAGTAGCTATCTTACATTTGACACCCACTAAGAAGGAAGGGTGCATCACAGGGCATAAGCAAACTGATACTCTTGAGAAGGCAAGCTAGGGACCATTTATAAAAACATCACACCACCTTTACCTAGAGACAGTGAAGAAAATGAAAAAAATGGGGCAAGATTGCTGGAGAGGAGAATATGAAGAATAGATGAAAGGAGAAGACAGAACATAGGGATGTTAGCCATGTAACACAGGAAGCTCACCACTGAATGCTCAAGGCAGACAAATGATATTAATAAATACATTTTGAAAGGAACACAGGCTAAAAATTACTGAGTACATGGCAAACATTGAAAGATTTAATGAAATATAGGTCAAGAGTTCAGGAATGATGCTGAGGCTGGGACAGGATATGACTAGAACCACTAACTTATCAGGAAAAACACATTTCATGTTTAGATATTGTCTTCTGAGTCCCTAAACCCTGATGATGCTTTACAATTAGGAAATGAGCTTTCTATGCATATATTGTAAACCAATTCTTAGTGTAATGTCTGGGCTCAAGAGTAAAATTCTAGCTCCCAGGTGGCATAGGCAGAAGGATTGATGGTAGTTTATCCACATTCTAGAAAGAATGATGAATTATAGGCAAACCCTGGCCATGAAGTCAAATTATTACTAAAAAGAATTAGAATTTTTTTTGAGAACTTGTGTTTGGATATTTTGTTTTACTCTGACCTTTAGCATACACAGGATCTGGAGAAATCATGGTGGTCTAGATATTCTTTAGTATTAGAGATCAAACTAAAGCAAATTTCCCAGCTTTATACTCATTTACCTCACTAGACACAGTATAATCTTTGTAACAAGGTATTATAAATCTACGAAGATAAGACAGGAATCCATAAAGACACAGTTGTATATCACTAATAAACTTGTGCCTCCCCAACTAGTAATTCTTGGGATAGAGTACCAGTACAGTTTCATGATACTATTACACCTATTAGCCAATCAAAACCTGAATCTTCTTGAGGTCCCTAGGATAAGTACAAAGCTGTTTTCCCAAACTGTGTTCACATTGCCAACCTTACAATGTCTGGTATGGATGGAAATCGGAACATTTCTTTAGCTGATATCCCCATATTTTGAGAAGTCCAGAAAGTATGGATGCATAGGGAATGTACTGAATGAGAATCTAGTGCCAAGTGTCAGTTTGGCCCTGATATATCTGAGATTATGATTTTGGACAGAGCATTCCCTCTTTCACTATGAGAATCTTCACATTTCATAGTAGCAAAACTAACAGCCTGACCTGTGAGCACATATATAGAGTGGTTAAGAGAGCACAGTATAGAGAAAGCACCCTGGTAGTTCATGTGAGGTTTTACAAAGAAGCAGGCAGTGGTGGCACACACTTTTTTTCTTTTCTTTTGTCCTTAATTTGATATATTTGTTATTTACATTTCAATTGATTTTTCCCTTTCCTGGATCCCCCCTCCCCCCAAACCTCATAAGCCTTCTTCTCTCCCTGTTCCACAATCCATAACTTCCCAATTGACTGTCCTGGTATTCCCAGGCACTGCTGCACTGATCTTTTACAGGACCGAAGGCCACTCCTTCCTTCTTCTTGGACATCATTTGATATGTGCATTGTGTCTTGGGTACTCCAAGCTTCTAGGTTAATATCCATTTAACAGTGAGTGCATACCATGAGTGTTCTTTTGAGATTGTAATACCTCACTTCGGATGATGTTCTCCAGTTCCATCCATTTGTGTAAGAGTTTCATGAGTTCATTGTTTCTAATGGCTGAATAGTACTCCATTGTGTATATATACCACATTTTCTGTATCCATTCCTCCGTTGAGGGACTTCTGGGTTCTTTCCAGCTTCTGGCTATTATAAATAGGGCTGCTATGAACATAGTGGAGGATGTATCCTTACTACATGCTTTGGAATCCTCTCGGTATATGCCTAGTAATGTTATAGTCGGCCCTCTGGAAGTATCATTCCCAGTTTTCTAAGGAACTGCCAGACTGATTTCCAGAGCAGTAGTACCAGCTTGCAACCCCACAGCTATGGAGGAGTGTTCCTCTTTCTCAAAATCCATGCCAGCACCAGTTTTCTCTTAACTTTTTCGTCTTAGCCATTCTGACTGGTGTGAGGTGAAATCTCAGGGTTGTTTTGATTTGCATTTCCCTCATGACTAAGGATGTTGAATATTTCTTTAGTTACTTCTCAGCCATTCAATATTCCTCAGGTGAAAACTCTTTGTTTAGCTCTGTACCCCATTTTTAAGAGGGATATTTGGCTCTCTGGAGTCTAATTTCTTGAGTTCTTTGTATATCTTGGATAGAAGCCCTCTGTCAGATACAGTGTTGGTAAAGATCTTTTCTCAATTTATTGGTTGATGTTTTGTCCGTTTGACAATGTCCTTTGCCTTACAGAAACTTTGTAGTTTTAAGAGGTCCCATTTGTCAATTCTAGATCTTAGAGCATAAGCTATTTGTGTTCTGTTGAGGAAATTTTCCCTTGTGCCCATGTCCTCAAGGGTCTTCCCCAGTTTCATTTCTATTAGTTTCAGTGTGTCTGGTCTTATGTGGAGGTTATTTTTTTTTAATTTTTTTATTCGATATAATTTATTTACATTTCAAATGATTTCCCCTTTTCTAGCCAACCCCCACTCCCCGAAAGTCCCGTAAGCCCCCTTCTCTTCCCCTGTCCTCCCTTCCACCCCTTCCCACTTCCCCGTTCTGGTTTTGCCGAATACTGTTTCACTGAGTCTTTCCAGAACCAGGGGCCACTCCTCCTTTCTTCTTGTACCTCGTTTGATGTGTGGATTATGCTTTGGGTATTCCAGTTTTCTAGGTTAATATCCACTTATTAGTGAGTGCATACCATGATTCACCTTTTGAGTCTGGGTTACCTCACTTAGTATGATGTTCTCTAGCTCCATCAATTTGCCTAAGAATTTCATGAATTCATTGTTTCTAATGGCTGAATAGTACTCCATTGTGTAGATATACCACATTTTTTGCATCCACTCTTCTGTTGAGAGATACCTGGGTTCTTTCTAGCATCTGGCAATTATAAATAGGGCTGCTATGAACATAGTAGAGCATGTATCCTTATTACATGGTGGGGAATCCTCTGGATATATGCCCAGGAGTGGTATAGCAGGATCTTCTGGAAGTGAGGTGCCCAGTTTTCAGAGGAACCGCCAGACTGATTTCCAGAGTGGTTGTACCAATTTGCAACCCCACCAGCAGTGGAGGAGTGTTCCTCTTTCTCCATACCCTCTCCAACACCTGCTGTCTCCTGAATTTTTAATCTTAGCCATTCTGACTGGTGTAAGATGAAATCTTAGGGTTGTTTTGATTTGCATTTCCCTAATGACTAATGAAGTTGAGCATTTTTTAAGATGCTTTTCTGACATCCGAAGTTCTTCAGGTGAGAATTCTTTGTTTAACACTGTACTCAATTTTTTAATAGGGTTGTTCGGTTTTCTGGAGTCTAACTTCTTGAGTTCTTTATATATATTGGATATTAGCCCTCTATCTGATATAGGATTGGTGAAGATCTTGTCCCAATTTGTTGGTTGCCGATCTGTCCTCTTGATGGTGTCCTTTGCCTTACAGAAACTCTGTAACCTTATGAGGTCCCATTTGTCAATTCTTGCTCTTAGAGCATACGCTATTGGTGTTCTGTTCAGAAACTTTCTCCCTGTACCGATGTCCTCAAGGGTCTTCCCCAGTTTCTTTTCTATTAGCTTCAGAGTGTCTGGCTTTATGTGGAGGTCCTTGATCCATTTGGATTTGATCTTAGTACAAGGAGACAAGGATGGATCAATTCCCATTCTTCAGCATGCTGACCTCCAGTTGAACCAGCACCATTTGTTGAAAAGACTATCTTTTTTCCATCGGATGTTTTCAGCCTCTTTGTCGAGGATCAAGTGGCCATAGGTGTGTGGGTTCATTTCTGGATTTTCAATCCTGTTCCATTGATCCTCCTGCCTGTCACTGTACCAATACCATGCAGTTTTTAACACTATTGCTCTGTAGTATTGCTTGAGGTCAGGGATACTGATTCCCCCAGATTTTCTTTTGTTGCTGAGAATAGTTTTAGCTATCCTAGGTTTTTTGTTGTTCCAGATGAATTTGATAATTGCTCTTTCTAACTCTGTGAAGAATTGAGTTGGGATTTTGATGGGTATTGCATTCAATCTGTATATTGCTTTTGGCAAAATGGCCATTTTAACTATATTGATTCTACCGATCCATGAGCATGGGAGGTTTTCCCATTTTTTGAGGTCTTCTTCCATTTCCTTCTTCAGAGTCTTGATCCACTTGGAATTGAGCTTAGTACAAGTTTTTTAGAATGGATAAATTTGCATTCTTTTGCATGCCGACCTCCAATTGAATCAGCACCATTTGTTGAAGAGGCTATCGTTTCACTACTGGATATTTTCTGCTCCTTTATCAAAAATCAAGTCAACATAATTCTGTGGGTCCATTTCTGGATCTTCAGTTCTATTCCATTGATCTACTTGCCTGTCACTGTACCAATACCACGCAGTTTTTAACACAATTGCTCTGTATTCCTGCTTGAAGTTGGGGATACTGATTCACCTAGAACTTCTTTTACTGGTGAGAATAGTTTTAGCTCTCCTGGGTTTTTTGCTATTCCAGATGAATTTGAGAATTGCTCTTTTTAAGTCTATGAAGAATTGAGTTGGGATTTTGATGGGGATTGCATTGAATCTGTAGATTGCTTTTGGCAAGATGGCCAGTTTTACTATGTTAATCCTGCCAATCCAAGAGCAAGGAAGATTTTTCCATCTTCTGAGGTCTTCTTCAATTTCTTTCTTCAAAGACTTGAAGTTCCTGTCATATAGATCTTTCAATTGTTTGGTTAGAGTCACACCAAGATACTTTATATTGTTTGTGGCTAGTGTGAAGGGTGTCATTTCTCTAATTTCTGAGATTACTGTTGTCTTTCATCTGCCTAATCACATCAGATTCCATGTCATCCCATCAGCTCCTAATAGAATCTTGAGATTACCATGGAGCTGAGTAAACAAGTCTGGCTCAGTGTTTAGTTGAACTGCTTCAACAGGCACATGTGAATTTTGCTTGTGAATCCCAATAACCTGTTTATCATCCCTTTATCCAAATCCTATACCTCTACTCATCTTCATGCCTCCACAATGTCAGGGAGGAAAAGAAACTAATGTGTGTATTTGACAGTCCCTCAAATAAGGAACCATTAAAGTAAGGTAGAATTGTTCAGAAAGTATTGAAGGACAAGACTGTGCCCTAACTAAGGTCTTGGCTCTGACATTTCCTAGGGTTGTAACTTTGTAACTGAACCTTTACTAATCTACTTGCTGCCAGATTCTAGGGCTCTCTAGGGAATTGAGTCTTTAGGAGGAGGTGATAGAGAAGGAATCCAGATAGTTCTTGGGCTGTTTCAACTGAAGCAGAGAGAGAACTGTGTATAGACACAGGAGAACTGAGGCCCAAGATGCTTCTCTTTTGTTGACAGACTACATAGTTTTCCACAATAGTATTGCAAAGTTGGCTTCTTTAAGAGTAATGTTGAAATGAGGAGATTCAATAAGGCATCTTCCACTGTTCAATTAGCAACTTAGATTGACTAATTTTTGCCAACTGGGTAGATGAACTTTTCTCCTCCATGGTTGCACATTTGTTTTCTCTCATGCTGTCATGTGGAAAAAAGTATTTCTCTGACAAAAGAACAGTTTGTTACATTCCAGGGCACAGGAACAGCTGTGTTCTCCTTGGTGCTACACACGGGGTTAATAAAGGGTACCTTACTGATGGAGTAGGTTGCCACTCAAATTTTGTAATGGTTAAGACAATTACATATCCATGATTGTTAGCACAAACAAACTCCTAATGTGATTAGCTAGAGTAGTCTCCCATAGTCTTAATATCAGTCCTTGGGAACCAGAGGCATGAGGACCAAGGAGAACATGAGAGTGTCTATTGGACAGTAACTTCAAAAGAACCAGTCTGGGGCTATAAGACAGTTACTCCAGAAATAAAATGAAATCCATTTTAAAAATTAGCATTCTCAGTATTTGCAGTCTTATGTCTGAAAACATCTGAGACCGAAGGGTTGATCACAGGCCAGTAAGGATACTCTTGAGAAGGCAAGCTAGGGACCATTTATATAAAGATCACACCGCCTACATAGAGATGGTGAAGAAAATAAAAAAAGGGCCAAAACTGAAGGAGAAGAGAATATGAAAGAATAGATGAAAGGAGAGGACAGAATATAGAGGTGTTAACCATGTAACACAGGAAGTTCAGCACTGAATACTCAAGGCAGCCAAATGATATTAAAAATACATTTTAAAAGGAACCGTGGGTACAAATAGCTGAGTACATGGCAAACATTGAAGGATTTAATGAACATATAGGTCAAGAGATCAGGAAGAAACCTGAGGCTGGGCAGGGTTTGACTAGGAGGATCAGCTTATCAGGAAAAACCATTTTCATGTTTAGTTTTTGTCTTCCTAGACCCTAAATACTGATGATACATTACAATTAAGAAAATGAGAATTCTATGTATATGTTGTAGAACCAATTCTTAGTGCAATGTCTGGACTCAAGTGTAAAGTTCTAGTACCCAGGTGGCAAAGGCAGAGAGATTGATGCTAGTTTATGTCCATTCTAGAAAGAATGATGAAATATAAGTAAACTCTGGCCATGAAGTCAAATCATTAATAAAAAGAAATAGAATTCTTTCTGAGCACTTGTTGTTCACCGGTGACAAATGGGTCAGACTGTGTGTGCTAGAGACTTTCTTTTACTCTGACCTGGAGCATACACAGGAACTGGAGAAATCATCTTGATCTGGATTCTCTTCAGTATTAGGCATCATGCTAAAGGCAATTTCCCAGCTTTATAATCATTTACCTCACTAGACACAATATAATCTTTGTAACCACACGGAATTATAAAGCTACAAATATGAGACAGGAATCCCTAAAGACTCTGTTTTACATCACTGATATGTCTGTGTCACCTGAAGCTGGAATTTTTTGGCTAAAACTACCAGTACTATTTCATGATACTATTCTACATACTAGCCAATCAAAACCTGAATCACCTTGGGGTACTTATGGTAAGGACAAACCTATTTTCCCAAACTGTGTTCATATTACAAACCTGAAAATATCTGGTAAGTAAAGAAATTTAACATTTCTTTAGCTGATATTCCCATATATTTTGAGAAGTCCAGACAGTGTGGAAGCATAGGGAATGTACTGAACTAAAACCTGGTGCCCTAGTGTCAGTTTTGGCCCTGATTGATCTGAGCTCATGATTTTGGACAGAGCATTCCTTCTTTCATTATAAGGATCTTCACATTCCATAGTAGCAAAGTAACAGGCTCTGGGCACACCTAGAGGTAGAGTGCTTAGGAGAGCACAATGTAGAGAAAGCACCCAGGTAGTTCATGGGAGGTTTTCCAGAGAAGCAGAAAGCTGGGGTGTACACAGGAACACTCAAAGCCAAGATGTCTCATTGTGGTAGCCATCCTGCACTCAGTTTCCACATTAACCTTTGAACTGCAGTGCTCTTCAGTAGCAGTGTTGTGATGGGAGGGAAACTGGCTGCCACATCTGCCAACCCTCTATGGACAGGGTTGTCCTGGCTGACCTGCCAGGATTTGCAGCTGTGTCCTATTGGGGACTCAGAGCACAACTCTCATGGACTAGATCTTTATGGTTTGAATGGAAACTTCAGGACAGAAAATGTGACTGTGTGTCATGTCTAGGACACAGAGAAACTATATTACCTACTGTGGTCCTCCAGGCAAAATCTTTAAAAGATTTTTAAAGTGCCAGCACTACTTGTGAAGATATGCCACCTGAGCACTCGGGGGCCATGGAGATATAGATTTTTAATTCTACAATTAAGTGATTGAAGCAGGATGGTAGACACAACCCATACTGCAGAGTAATAAACTTACAATTTTAATTGAAATATGGACTTAAGTCAACACTTATCATATATAGGAATTTTCTCCTTTTTATTTTCTATATTCTTTGTTTATATTATATATGATTTTCCCTTTCCAAGTTTGGCCCTCAGCATAAGTCCCATAAGCCCTCTTCCCTTTGCTTATTCCCCAATCAATCCCTCCCACTTCTCTGTCCTGGCACATATCAAATCATTCCCAAAAAGAAACTAGGAGAGGAAGGAGAGAGCCCTGGTCCTGGAAAGGCTTTTTGCAGCAAAGTAGGGGATTACCAGGAATTTCAATGGAGATTGATTTACTGAGGCACAGTGGTTTATTTAGCAATGCATATATTAATATAACATTAATTCACAGTGAAGCAAAGTATCTCCTTTCCTAACTTATTGTTCATCTTGTGACAGGTGGGAACCTCCTGAACCCTAGGCACTCAGACCAACAGAGTCTAGGCAATGATGAATCTTTGTGTACAGTAACAACAAGTGTGGTCTCAACACAGTTACAAATAAAGGTAATTTGCATGGAATTCTTAGAGGCAAATTTAAAACCTCAATGTCTTTTTCTGTGTTTAGACTAGTGATTCTCAAATGTTTTCACCCAACTGGTAGTATATCATTATTTCCTTATATTTCCACTGGGATCAGAGAAAACAGGTCAATGCTCTGTCCAATTAGTCTACATTGAACTATATTGAACACTGCCCTCAAACACTCTAACCCAAGACAGCCTTGTACAATGCTGTGGTCCAAGGGGCTCAGAGTTCTCAAAGCCTGTATGGCCTACTCAAGATCCTCAGCCTTAGTTTCTCAACTTCTCAAACATCAGGATCTTAGTTTTCATTCCTCATGATCATGCAAATGCATAACCCTCCTATGTGTACACAACCACTCACAGCTATGTAAAGTCTTCTGGTCCTGATTTCAATAAATAGCCTATTTGTAACCCAACTCCTTAACTTGAACATTCCCTCAGAGCTCCTTTGCATTATGTTTATAATCAGAAGAGACATTCCTAATCCCAAGTCTATCACTTTACTAGCATAATAAGACATACCAAAGTATGATTATTCACTAAATTTATGAAGTTGAATTGACACTTGGGGTGTTCTATTCACTCTAATTTCTTTAGGGAGAGAGGTTTGTGAATCTGACACAGATATACAAACATAAATGTGGGGGGGGGGAGCATTATTGTGCTAGAAAGCTGGAATGGCAGAATGCCAGGCAAAGTGTTTTGATGTTTCCTGTCTTCTCTTTTCTGTCTTAGAACATCGCCAGGCATGATAATGCCACTCTTCTTCCCCAAGAGCGGTTCCAACTTCTAAGTGCTCTTGGGCAGAACATCGAAATAAATAAGAATTTTTCACTGGCATTTTATACGAGCCTGAGCAAACACTTCTACAAAATGGCAGCTGACTTTGATCACTGTGGACAAAAGGAAGCAGCCTTTGTGCTCTACCACAAATTCCTCACGTGAGAACCTGCAGTTTATACTCCGTTTCTCCAAACCTTTTTTTTGTTCAGTCTGCTTTTCTATTCAGGGTTTTCCTCTTTGTTGACAGGTATAGAACTTGAGGATGTTATTATTTCATCAGATTTCTGGCACTGCCCACACAGACTTTTTCTTGTGATTCAAAGATATGAGGACCAAAATGGTAGTGTTATAAATAAGGAAATATAATGGCACCCAAGGTCCAGCTCATAGTGGAAGAAAAGAGGGCTGAAAATCAGTGTGTATCTGAATTGATAGCTATTTTGATTTTCAAATCTCCCTTGATATAAACAGTCACAGGTTTGTCTCTGATGGGTGGCCATGCTTATTGAGTTCTATGGGAGAGAGGTAGGCATTCCTGTAGCTTCACAGTCACCAGAGGATTGTTGACTACCTGGCTTCTGTGTGGTTAACCATCCTTAGGGATTTCTCCAAACTGTTCATTGTATTGCATGGGAAGAGTGAAAAATAGATTGTAAAGCTGTCACCACGAAATAGTTCTTACAGCCTCAGTGACAAGGGTGCTTTGACTTTAGTAAGGGGAAGATCAAAAAGTCTCACCAATCCTGATTGGCCTTAAAATTAATGAAACAGAATATAAGGAGATATACAGGAGCTCAGCTACTAGGGAGTGGTTTTCTGGACATGATTTCATTGATCTTCAGAAGACTGAATGTTTAGTAGGTACATCAATTACTGTTCCACAACTACAAAACTTAGATTTATAGATGAGTTGAGGCACCACAGTTTGCATTCCATTTGTTGTACACATACTACAACAGGGGTTCTCTTGGATTTCCATTGGTGGTTTCCAGTAAAATGAAGGCTTCCTCTTGAGGTCATAATAAATCTCCTCTCATTTCTTCCCTTTTCAAAAAACAAGACTCTCTTACCAAACTGTCACATTTTCTCCCATACATCAGCTTCCCAGATTGAATTTCTCGTCATATCCTCTTCTCAAGCATAGTTTCTTACAAGGCAGTGAATCTTGAATCTTGGACAGACATGAGCGTTGAAGCAGTTTACTAGCATCTTTCAGTGCATCATGAGACTAGGTGCCCAGGGCTCATCAGCACGTAGAACTGAGCACCCTCAGTATCTCCTCTCATTGCCTAGTGATGTCTGAGGTGAGGTGGTAAACTCCCAGTAAGCAATACACAAAAGTGCTATGTGAGCAAAGATTAATAGTGGGAATGAAAGACTGAGATCACTGTATTTTTTTTCTAGTTTAAGTCCAGGAGTCCATCCTGTTTCCTCAAGGATCTGTGGGTCTATCTGATGCCTCCTGGGTGTTGAAATGACCAACTGGCACTGTGTCACATTAACTATGCTTATAGGCTGCTAATGTTTGCTGAATGTGCCAGTTTCATGGAAGAATTTTGATATTCTTTCTCCAGTCTCAGTAATGGAAATGGATGTGGGATCTCATGGTGTACCTTATTAAACACCAGTAACTTCTAAAGCAGTGACTACAGAGTCCAAATTTCCTCAGGGACTCATTTAGACATTTTAATTTCTCTGCACAGCTTAGTCTCTCTGCTCTATTCCTTTAGACTCTATGTGGAAAAGCTCCCTGCAGATAAAAAGTACAAAGACGTTGTGGAGATTTATAAAAAATCAAATATTCTCAAGGTAGGTTTTCATTCTCAATGTGGCTCACCAAAAACTCCAGAGCAGAACACAGCTGCTCACAGAAAAGCCACAGATGATGGCACTAGAAGGAATGGGGGGCAATGCTGCTTCAGGAATTCTGTATAGAGGGGGTGGCTGGGAATGGGGTCCAAGTCATGCATGAGATACTGCTGCCCCTGACAACCTCTTTTCTTTCTCTCTTTTCTGACATGAGCACTGTTCTAATTATCCATTTTGGTTTTGTATTGCAGACAACAAAACAGATTTTTGTAAGGGCTGAGGAGCTGAAGAGAGACCTGATGAATGAATACACTGAAGAACATCTTGTTTACTTGACAGAAAAGGTTAGTGTGAGGAGAAGCATGGATATAGGAGGACTGTGTGACAACTACTCACTCTGTACCCAGGACTGTCTTCTTCCGTGTCTTTGAAGTGTGTGAGTCAATGAAAGGGCTCCACATGCCCTCTGTAGTCCAATCAACACACATGAACACACACACACACACAAACACACACATACACACACACACAGACAGACACATACAATGTCATGGTATACTAAGAAGACTGAGACCTAACTTTATTAAAAACAGGAAAAGAGTAAGGTAGAAGAATGGATTTTCCAAAACACCAGGGATACAAGGCCCTAGACTGAAATGTCAGACTTTAACGAAACTACACTTTGTTCATATCTGGGCTGAAAAGACGTTTCTTCCAAAATTTGAAGTAGTGGCCTAAATTCTTTTCCTTTCCTGCAGAAGAAAGAAGAAGAACTGTCCAGGAAGGCATCATTCTTGGAGGAAAAACAAAAGATCAGAACACGACTTTCAAAATGGGCTTCCTCTCCTTTTCAAAAACGGTATGGTTCTCAAGAAAAATAAACAAGGTGGGGAGGAGGGCCCTGGAGCACCAATTTCATCAAAGGAAGCTCAGCCTTATTCAGTAACAACTGGAACCTTCAGTCCAACAGTGGTGCCTTCAGGAAAGAAAGCCTGCAAAGAAGCAGCTCCAACAACATCACCAGCTGCCAAGGAGGCTGCAGAACTTGGCACCTTAGAACATCCAGGTGAGTCACCACAGGTTTCTCACTAGGACAAGCCTTGTATAGAAGTGGTTCCAAATGCATCTGGCTCAGGAAAACAGGATTGAGACTGAAGCTCACCAGTAAGTTAAGGCAGAGGTGCTGGACAGGTCAAGTCAGGAACACTGGACCCCACAGAGAATCCTGAATCTCCTGCCATGTGATCAGTCTTCTGCTTGTGGTTTAATGAACATATAGGTCAAGAGATCCGGAAGGATCCCTAGGCTGGCACAGGATGTTACTAGGAGGGCCAGCTTATCAGGAAAACACCTTTCATGTTTATCATCTTCTGAGTCCCTAAACACTGATGATGCTTTACAATTAGAAAATAAGCATTCTATGCATATATTGTAGAACCAAATCTTAGTGCAATGTCTGGGTTCAAGAGTAAAATTCTAGCACGCAGGTGGCATAGGGAGAGGGATTGATGCTAGTTTATACCCATTCTAGAAAGAATGATGAATTATAGGCAATCTCTGGCTATAAAGTCAAATTATTATTACAATGAAATAGAAATTTTTCTGAGCAATTGTGGTTGACAGGTGCCAAATGTGCTAGGGATTTCGTTTTACTCTGACTTTAAGCTGGAGTCATTGTGGTATTCTAGATTCTATTTAGTATTAGGGATCAAGCTAAATCGAATTTCCAAGCTTTATACTCATTTACCTTACTAGACATTGTATAATCTTTGTAACCACAAGGAATTATAAAGCTACAAAAATAAGACAGGAATCAATAAAGACTTGGTTGTATATCACAATGAGACTGTGTCTCTCCAACCAGGAATTCTTGGACCAGAGCTACCAGTACAGTTTCATGATACTATTCCACCTACTAGCCAATCAAAATATGAACCATGTTGAGGTCCTTATGATAAGGACAAACCTGTTTCCCCAAACTGTGTTCACATTACAAACCTTACAATGTATTGTATGGAAAGAAATGGGAACATTTCTTTAGCTGATATGCCCATATTTTGAGAAGTCCAAACAGTGTAGAAGCATAGGGAATGTACTGAACTAAAATCTGGTGACCTAGTGTCAGTTTTGGCTTTGATATATCTGAGATTATGATTTTGGACAGAGCATTTCCTCTTCCACTATAGGGATCTTCACATTCTATAGCAGCAAAACTAACAGGTTGACCTGTGAGCACAAGTAGATGCAGAGTGCTTAAGGGAGCACAGTATAGAGAAAGGACCCAGGTAGCTCATGGGAGGTTTTGCAGAGAAGCAGGCAGTGGTGGCACACACTTTTAATCCCAGTACTTGGGAGGCAAATACAAGTGGATTTCCCAGTTGGAGGCCAGCCTGGTCTACAGAGTGAGTTCTATGAGAGCCTGGGATATACAGAGAAACACTATCTAGAAAAAAAAGAAAAAAGGAAGCTACATATTTTTGCAGCTGTCCTGCAAAGGATCTGTGTAGGCCCAGTGCTTTCTGCTTCTCCCAGTTCATGCTAGCTCTGCTCAGATCAATTGGAGGGCTCTGTTCTTCTTTTCTTTCATTCTGTCTGCTTTGACATTATTTTGTCCTCCTATTCTGCACAGTTCCCTGATATATGAATGGGACTGATAGGGGGATTGATGGAGACACATCACATAGGTCTGTGTCTTTCATTCCCTGTCTCTGTCTGAGTGTTTCTCTCTGTTTTTGTTGCTCTGTCTGTCTCTGTCACTGTCTGTGTCTGTCTGCCTCTCTCTTTACCTCTCTCTCTGTCTCTCTGTCTCTGTTTCTCTGTCTCTCTGTCTCTCTCTCTCTCTCTCTCTCTCTGTCTCTCTCTGTCTCTCTCTCTCTCTCTCTCTCTCTCTCTCTCTCTCTCTCTCTCTCTCTCTCTCTCTCTCTCTCTCTCTTCTCCATAATATCTTGGTATTGGACACTATGTTCACACTTGGTGAAGAAGGAATCTTTTCTTATAATGGCTGAATAGGGCATTGAACATTGGGATTAGAAGAATTGGACTGCTAGATTGTTTCTTTTATTTAATTTTTTAGACCAGTAGGATTTGATTTTAAACTAGATCTCTGGTCATCTAGACTCTATGTTTTTGTCACATAAGCAGTGTCTTGTATATATTCTGTCTCATTAATTGGGCCTTAAGTCAAATCAGACATTTTTATATTATTCCTAGAGGTTCTCTGACACCACTGCCCTAGCATATCTGGCAGGTATAACTGGCCAATGAGAAATATTGTAGGTCAAGGGGTTTGTGGCTGAGTTGGTATTTGTTTCTGTTTCAGTAGCCAACAGAGTATGTTCCTATAACAAAGAAACAAGGACATAAGGGTAAAGGTTTCAAGCATGCATCAGCTCAAATTCAATTTCTTTTTTTAAATTGAGTATCTTCTTCATTTACGCTGCGGATGATAAAACCTTTCCCAATTTCTACCCTCCCAAAAGCTCCCTCCCCAAAGATTCCCAACCCTTCCTCCCACCCACTGCATCCATGTATATGCCCCTCTACCTGTCACACTTCCACCTCCTCCCCACCTCTGTCGGTTTCCCTTTTGGGGGGGCCTCTATTGAGCCTTTACCTGACCAAAGACCACTCCTGCAACTGATGCCCAACAACACATTCCTATGCCACAATTTTTGCCTGGAACCATATGTACCTCTTGGTTGATGGTTCAGTCCCTGGGAGTCTTGGGGTGTCTGGGTGGCTGAAGTCATTGTTCTTCCCCTGGGGTGTAAACCCCTTCAGCTCCTCCAGACCACCCTCCAGATCCTGCATTGGACACCCCATGCCCAGTCCAGTAGTTGGTTGCTAGTTTCTGCCTTTGTATTAGTAGGGCTCTGGCAGGGCCCCTCTGGAGACAGCCATGGCATGCTCCTTTTGTACATACTTCTTGTCATAGTGTCGGAGTTTGGTGACTGTTTATAGGATGAATCTCCAGGTAGGGCAGTCTCTGGGTGGCCTTTACTTCAATGTCTTGTCTCCCTTATTGCTCCTGTGAGTATTATGTTCCCTTTTTCAGAGGAACCGTAGCACCCTCAGTTAAGCCCTCCTACTTCTTGAGCTTCCTGTGCTAGGTGAATTGTAAATTGTTTCTTCTGAGCTTTGGACTAGCAACGGCTTATTAGTGAGTGCATACCATGTGTGTTCTTGTGACTGGGTTACCTTGCTCAGGGTGACACGTTCTAGTTCCATCCATTTGCCTAAGAATTTCATGAATTCATTGTTTCTAATGGCTGAATAGTACTCCATTGTGTACATATACCACATCTTCTGTATCCATTCCTCTGTTGAGGGGCATCAGGGTTCTATCTAGGTTCTGGCTATTATAAATAAAATTGCTAAGAACATATTGGAGCATGTGTCCATATTACATGTAGGAACATCTTCTGGGTACATGACCAAGAGTGGTATAGCTGGGTCCTCAGATAGTACTATGTTTAATTTTCTGAGGAATCACCAAACTAATTTCCAGAGTGGTTTTACCAGCTTGCAATCCCACCAACAATGGAGAAGTGTTCTTCTTTCTCCACATCCTCTCCAGCATCTGCTGACCCCAGAGTTTTTCATCTTAGCCATTCTGACTGGTGTAAGGTGCAATCCCAGGGTTGTTTTGATTTGCATTTCCCTGATAGCTAAGGATGCTGAACATTTCTTTAGGTGCTTTAGAGTCATTTGAGTTTCCTCAGTTGAGAATTCCCTGTTTAGCTCTGTACCCAATTTTTTAATAGGGTCATTTGATTCTCTGGAGACTAAAGTCTTCAATTCTTTGTATACATGGATATAAGCCTTCTATCGATGCAGGGTTAGTAAAGATCTTTTCCCATTTTTTTGGTTGCCATTTTGTCCTATTGACTGTGTCCTTTGCCTTACAGAAGCTTTGCAGTTTTATGAGGTCCCATTTGTTGATTCTTGTTCTTAGAGCATAAGCCATTGGTGTTCTGCTCAGAAACTTTGCCCCTGAGACCATGTGTTCAAGGTTTGTCACCACTTCTTCTCTATAAGCTTCAGTGTGTCTGATTTTATCTGTAGATCCTTGGTTTTATCTGTAGATCCACTTGGATTTGAGCTTTAGACAAGGAGATAAGAATGGGTCCATTTGCATTTTTCTGCATGCAGACCTCCAGTTGATCCAGCACCATTTTTTTTTAAATGCTCTCTTTTGTCCACTGGATGTTGTTTAGCTTCTTTGTCAAATATCAAGTGACCATAGGTGTGTGGATTCTTTTCTGGGTCTTCAATTCTATTCCATTGATCTTCCTGCCTGTCTGCATACCAATACCAAACAGTTTTTATCACTATTGCTCTGTAGTAGAGCTTGAGGTTAGGGATGGTGATTTCCCCAGAATATCTTTTTTTGTGAAGAATAATTTTTGCTATCCTGGTTTTTTTGTTATTCCAGATGAATTTGTGAATTGCTCTTTCTAGATCTATGAAGAACTGATTTGGAATTTTGATGAGGATTGCATTGAATCTGTGGATTGCTTTCGGCAAGATGGCCATTTTTACTATATTGATCCTGCAAATCCATGAACATGGGAGATCTTTCCATCTTCTGAGACTTTCTTCGATTTCTTTCTTCAGAGGCTTAAAGTTCTTCTCATATAGACACTTCACTTGCTTCGTCAGGTTCACACCTAGGTGTGAAATATTATTTGGTACTATTGTGAAGGGTGTCATTTCCCTAATTTCTGTCTCATCTTGTTTATCCTTTGAGTAGAGGAAGGCTACTGATTTGTTTGAGTTAATTTTATATCCAGCCACTTTGCTGAAGTTGTTTATCAGCTTTAGGAGTTCTCTGGTGTAAGTCTTGGAGTTGCTTAAGTATACTATCATATCATCAGCAAATATTGATAGTTTGACTTCTTCCTTTCCAATTTGTATACCTTTGACCTCTTTTTGCTGCCTGATTGCTCTGGCTAAGACTTCAAGTACTATGATGAATAGATAGGGAAAGAGTGGCCAGCCTTTTTTGGTCCCCAATTTTAGTCTGATTGCTTTAAGTTTCTCTCCATTTAGTTTGATGCTGATTAGTTAGAATGGGTCAATTTACATTTTTTTGCATGCAGACCTCCAGTTGATCCAGCACCATTTTCTTTAAATGCTGTCTTTTTTCCACTGGATGTTTTTTAGCTCCTTTGTCAAATATCAAGTGACTAGAGGTGTGTGGATTCTTTTCTGGGTCTTCAATTCTTCAGTATGCAGTATATTGTTTTCACTATGTTTAGGTATGGGCTTTGGATTCCCAATCTCTCCAAGTCTTTTATCATGAAGGGATGCTGAATTTTGTCAAAAGCCTTTTCAGCATCTAATGAAATAATCATTGTTTTTTTTTTCCTTTGGATTGTTAATGTAGTAAATTAGAATGACGGATTTCTGTATGTTGAACCATCCCAGCCTCACTGGGATGAAGCCTAAATGATCATGGTTAATTATATAGTTCTGATGCATTCTTGGATTCCGTTGGTCAGGGTGTTGTTCAATATTTTTGGTTTGGTTTAGGTATAAGTGTGATTTTGGCTTCATAGAATGAGTTCGGTAGTGTTCCTTGAGTTTCTATTTCGTGGAAATGTTTGAAGATTATCGGAATTAATTCTTCTTTGAAGATCTGATAGAATTCCCCACTAAACTCATCTGGTCCTGGGCCTTTTTTTGAAGGGAAAATACTCATGACTGCTTCTATTTCTTCAGGGCTTATGGGACTATTTATATGGTTTATCTGATCCTGTTTTGACATTGACACCTGCTATGTATCTTGAAAGCTATCCATTTCATCCAGGTTTTCAAACTTTGTTGAGTATAAACTCTTGTACTAGGATCTGATGATTTTTTGAATTTCCACAGCTCCTGTGGTTATGTCTCCCTAATCATTCCTGATTTTATTAATTTGGATGCTGTCTCCATGCCCCCTGGTTAGTCTGGCTAAGGGTTTATCTATCTTGATTTTCTCAAAGAACCAGATCCTTGTTTTGTTGATTCTTTGTATAACTCTTTTTACTTCTGCTTGGTTGATTTTGGATCTAAGTTTGATTATTTACTGCAGTCTACTCCTCTTGGGGGTATTTGCTTCCTTTTCTTCTAGAGCCTTCAAGTGCGCTGTCAAACTGTTAGTGTAAGCTCTCTCCATTCCTTTTTTGGAGGCACTTAGAGCTATGAGCTTTTCTCTTAGCACTGCTTTCATTGTGTCTCATAAATTTTAGTATGATGTGTCTTCATTTTCATTGAATTCTAAAAAGTCTTTAATTTCTTTATTTCTTCCTTGACCAAGCTATCGTTGAGAAGAGCATTGTTCAAAGTCCATGTATATGTGTGTTTTCCATTGTTGTTGTTTGAGCTTAAGACCAACCTTAGGCCATGGTGATCTGATAAGATACCTGAAATAATTTCAATATTTCTATATCTGTTGAGACTTGCTCTGTAACCAATTATATGGTCAATTTTGGATAAGGTACCATGAGGTGCTGAGAAGAAGGTATATTCTTTTGCTTTATGGTGGAATGTTCTATAAATATCTGTTAGATCCAGTTGGTCTATAACTTCAGTTAGTTTCACAGTATCTCTGTTTAGTTTCTGATTCCATGATTTGATCATTTTTGGCAGTGCGGTGCTGAAATCTCCCACTATTATCGTGTTGGGTGCAATGTGTGCTTTGAGCTTTATTAAAGTTGCTTTTATGAATGTGGGTGCCCTTATGTTCAGAGCATAAGTCTTTTCCTTTGAGCAGTATGAATTGTCCCTTCTTATATTTTTGGACATCACTACCAGTTTCATGATACTATTCTACCTACTAGCCAATCAACACCTGAATCAATTTGGGGTCCTTATGATAAGGACAAACCTATTTTCCCAAACTTTGCTCATATTACAAACCTTAAAATGTCTGGAAAGGAAAGAAATCTACACATTTCTTTAGCTGATATCCCCATATATTTTGAGAAGTCCAGAAAGTGTGGAAGCATAGGGAATGTACTGAACTAGAATCTGGTGCCCTAGTGTTAGTTTTGGCTCTGATATATCTGAGCTCATGATTTTGGACAGAGCATTCTATCTTCCACTAAAGTATCTTCACATTCCATAGTAGCAAAACTAACAGGCTGGGTTCTGAGCCCACCTAGAGGTAGAGTGCATAGGAGAGAACAGTGTAGATAACACACCCAGGTAGTTCATGAGAGGTCTTCCAGAAAAGCAGACAGAGAGCTGGGGTGTTCACAGGAACACTCAAAGCCAAGATGTCTCATTGTGGTAGCTATCCTGCACTCAGTTTCCACATTAACCTCTTCAGTAGCAGTGTTGTGATGGGAGGGAAACTAGCTGCCACAACTGCCAACCCTCTATGGAAAGGGTTGTCCTGTCTGGCCTGCCAGGATTGGCAGCTGTGTCCTACTGGGGACTCAGAGTATAACCCTCATGGACCAGATCTTTATGGTTTGAATGGAAATTTCAGGACAGAAAATGTGACTGTGTGTCATGTCTAGGACACAAAGAAACTATATTACATACTATGGTCCTCCAGGCAAAATCTTTAAAAGAAGTGCCAGTGCCAGCACTACTTGTGACAATATACCACCTTAGCACTAGGGGGCCATGGAGATACAGGCTTTTAATCCTACAATTAAGTGACTGAAGTAGGATGGTAGACACAACCCAAATTGCAGAATAATACACTTACAATTATAATTGAAATAAATGGTCTCAGGAAACAAGCTGGGGTAGCCATTTTAATATCAGATAAAACTGACTTTCAACCCAAAGTCATCAAAAGAGACCCTGAGGGACACTTCTTGCTGGTCAAAGGAAAAATACAACAAGAAGAACTCTCAATCCTGAACATCTATGCTCCAAATGCAAGGGCACCCTCATTCGTAAAAGAAACTTTATTAAAGCTCAAAGCACACATTGCACCTAACACAATAATTGTGGGTGACTTCAACACTGCACTTTCCTCAACGGACCGATCAGGAAAATAGAAACTAAACAGGGACATAATGAAATTAATTGAAGCTTTGGACCAATTAGATTTAACAGCAATACTCTTCAAATTATTCCACAAAATAGAAACAGAAGGAACACTACCCAATTCCTTCTATGAAGCCACAATTACGCTGATACCAAAATCACACAAAGATCCAACAAAGAAAGAGAACTTCAGACCAATTTCCCTTATGAACATCGATGCAAAAATACTCAATAAAATTCTTGCCAACCGAATCCAAGAACACATCAAAAACGATCATCCACCATGATCAAGTAGGATTTATCCTGGCAATGCAGGGTTGGTTCAATATACGGAAATCTATCAATGCAATCCACTACATAAACAAACTCAAAGAAAAAAACCACATGGTCATTTCATTGGATGCTGAAAAAGCATTTGACAAAATTCAGCATCCTTTCATGCTTAAAGTCTTGGAAAGAACAGGAATTCAAGGCCCATACCTAAACATAGTAAAAGCAATATACAGCAAACCGGTAGCCAGCATCAAACTAAATGGAGAGAAACTTGAAGCAATCCCATTAAAATCAGGGATTAGACAGGGCTGCCCCCTTTCTCCTTATCTTTTCAGTATTGTACTTGAGGTACTAGCTCAGGCAATTCGACAACATAAGGAGGTCAAAAGGATACAAATTGGAAAGGAAGAAGTCAAACTATCATTATTTGCAGATGAATGATAGTCTACCTAAGTGACCCAAAAAACTCCACTAGAGAACTCCTACAGCTGATAAACAACTTCAGCAAAGTGACAGGTTATAAAATCAACTCAAGCAAATCAGTGGCCTTCCTATACTCAAAGGATAAGCAGGCTGAGAAAGAAATTAGGGAAATGACCCCCTTCACAATAGCCACAAATAGTATAAAGTATCTTGGAGTGACTCTTACCAAACATGTGAAAGATCTGTATGACAAGAACTTCAAGACTCTGAAGAAGGAAATGGAAGAAGACCTCAAAAAATGGGAAAACCTCCCATGCTCATGGATCGGTAGAATCAATATAGTTAAAATGGCCATTTTGCCAAAAGTAATCTACAGATTCAATGCAATACCCATCAAAATCCCAACTCAATTCTTCACAGAGTTAGAAAGAGCAATTATCAAATTCATCTGGAATAACAAAAAACCCAGGATAGATAAAACTATTCTCAGCAACAAAAGAAATTCTGGGGGAATTAGTATCCCTGACCTCAAGCAATACTACAGAGCAATAGTGTTAAAAACTGCATGGTATTGGTACAGTGACAGGCAGGAGGATCAATGGAACAGGATTGAAGATCCAGAAATGAACCCACACACCTATGACCACTTGATCCTCGACAAAGAGGCTGAAAACATCCAATGGAAAAAAGATAGCCTTTTCAACAAATGGTGCTGGTTCAACTGGAGGGCAGCATGCAGAAGAATGCGAATTGATCCATCCTTGTCTCCTTGTACTAAGCTCAAATCCAAATGGATCAAGGACCTCCACATAAAGCCAGACACTCTGAAGCTAATAGAAAAGAAACTGGGGAAGACCCTTGAGGACATCGGTACAGGGAGAAAGTTTCTGAACAGAACACCAATAGCGTATGCTCTAAGAGCAAGAATTGACAAATGGGACCTCATAAAATTACAAAGTTTCTGTAAGGCAAAGGACACCATCAAGAGGACAAATCGGCAACCAACAAATTGGGAAAAGATCTTCACCAATCCTACATCAGATAGAGGGCTAATATCCAATATATATAAAGAACTCAAGAGGTTAGACTCCAGAAAAACAAACAACCCTATTAAAAAATGGGGTACAGAGTTAAACAAAGAATTATCACCTGAAGAACATCGGATGGTGGAGAAGCATCTTAAAAAATGCTCAACTTCATTGGTCATTAGGGAAATGCAAATCAAAACAACCCTAAGATTTCACCTTACACCAGTCAGAATGGCTAAGATTAAAAATTCCGGAGATAGCGGGTGTTGGAGAGGGTGCGGAGAAAGAGGAACACTCCTCCACTGCTGGTGGGGTTGCAAATTGGTACAACCACTCTGGAAAGCAGTCTGGCAGTTCCTCCGAAAACTGGGCACCTCACTTCCAGAAGATCCTGCTATACCACTCCTGGGCATATACCCAGAGGATTCCCCACCATGTAATAAGGATACATGCTCTACTATGTTCATAGCAGCCCTATTTATAATTGCCAGATGCTGGAAAGAACCCAGGTATCCCTCAACAGAAGAGTGGATGCAAAAAATGTGGTATATCTACACAATGGAGTACTATTCAGCCATTAGAAACAATGAATTCATAAAATTCTTAGGCAAATGGATGGACCTAGAGAACATCATACTAAGTGAAGTAACCCAGACTCAAAAGATGAATCATGGTATGCACTCACTAATAAGTGGATATTAACCTAGAAACCTGGATTACCCAAAACATAATCTACACATCAAATGAGGTACAAGAAGAAAGGAAGAGTGGCCCCTTGTTCTGGAAAGACTCAATGAAGCCGTATTCAGCAAAACCAGAACGGGGAAGTGGGAAGGGGTAGGTGGGAGGACAGGGGGAGAGAAGGGGGCTTACAGGACTTTTTGGGAGTGTGGGGGCTATGAAAGGGGAAATCATTTGAAATGTAAATAAAAAATATACCGAATAAAAAAATTAAAAAAAGAAATAAATTGAAACTTATCATTTATAGGAATTTTCTCTTTTGTTATTTTCTATATTCTTTGTTTATATTATATATGATTTTCCCTTTCCCTGTTTGCCCCTCAGCATAATCCCATAAGCCCTCTTGCATTTGACTGTTCCCCAATCAACCCCCTCCCACTTTTCTGTCCTGTCACATATCAAATCATTCCCAAGAAGAAACTAGGAGAGGAAGAAGAGAGCCCTGGTCCTGGAATGGCTTTATGCAGCATTGTAGGGGATTACCAGGAATTTTCAATGGAGATTGACTTACTATGGCACAGTGGTTTATTTAGCAATGCATATATTAATGTAATATAACATTAATTCACAGAGAAGCAAAGTATCTCCTTTCCTAACTTATTGTTCATCTTGTGACAGGTGGGAACCTCCTGAACCCTAGGCACTCAGACCAACAGAGTCTATGCAATGACGAGTCTTTGTGTACAGGAACAACAAGTGTGGTCTCAACACAGTTACAAATAAAGGTAATTTGCATGGAATTCTTTGAGGCAAATTTAAAATCTCAATGTCTTTTTTGTGTGTTTAGACTAGTAATCCTCAAATGTTTTCACCCAACTCCTCATATATCAATTTTTCTTTATATTGCCACTGGGATCAGAGAAAACAGGTCAATGCTCTGTCCAGTTAGTCGTTACACTATATTGAATACTGCTCTGAAACATTCTAACCCAAGACAGCCTTGTACAATGCTATGGTCCAAGGTGCTCAGAGTTCCCAAAGCCTGTATGGCCTACTGAAGATTCTCAGCCTTAATTTCTGAACCTCTTAAACATCAGGAACTTAGTTTTCATTCCTCATGATCATGCAAATGCATAACCCTCCTATTTGTACACAACCACTCACAGCTATGTGAAGTCTTCTGGTCCTGATTTCAATAAATAACCTATTTGTAAGCCGGCTTCTTAAGTTGAACATTCCCTCAGAGCTCCTTTGCAATATGTTTTTCAATGGTAACAGGCATCCCTAATCCCAAATCTACCACTTTACTAGCATAATAGGAAA
This sequence comes from Apodemus sylvaticus, assembly GCF_947179515.1. NCBI lineage: Eukaryota > Metazoa > Chordata > Mammalia > Rodentia > Muridae > Apodemus > Apodemus sylvaticus. Next base: position 197,718,100 of record NC_067472.1, on the reverse strand, counting down.
TCCCAAGGTGGGATTATTCACTAAATGTATGAAGCTGAATTGACACAAGGGGTGTTCTATTCACTCTAATTTCTTCAGGGAGAGAGGTTTGTGAATCTGACACAGATATACATACACAATTGTGTGTGTGTGTATATGTGCGTATGTGTGTGTGTGTGTGTGTGTCTGTGGGCAAAGCCATTAATGTGCTAGAGAGCTGAAATGCCAGCATGCCAGACAAAGTGTTTTGATGTTTCCTGTCTTTTCCTTTTTGTCTTAGAACATCGCCAGGCATGATAATGCCACTCTTCTTCCCCAAGAGAGGTTCCAACTGTTAAGTGCTCTTGGGCAGAACATTGAAATAAACAACAATGTTTCGTGGGCATTTTACGTGAGCCTGAGCAAAAACTTCTATAAAATGGCAGCTGACCTTGATCAATGTGGACAAAAGGAAGCAGCCTTTGTGCTCTACCACAAGTACCTCACGTGAGAACCTGCAGTTTCTACTCCTTTTCTGGAACTCGTTTTTTTGCTCAGTCTGCTGTTTTATTCAGGGTTTTCTTCTTTGTTGACAGCTATAAAACTTGAGGATGTAATCTTTTCATCAGATTTCTGGAACTGCCCACACAGGCTTTTTCTTGTGATTCAAAGATATGAGGAACAAAGGTGGTGGTGTTATAAATAAGGAAATATAATGGCACACAAGGTCCAGCTCATAGTGGAAGAAAAGAGGGCTGAAAATCAGTGTGTATCTGAACTGATAGCTATTTTTGATTTTCAAATCTCCCCTGATGTAAACAGTCACAGATTTGTCTCTGATGGGTGGCCACACTTATTGAGTTCTATGGGAGAGAGGTAGGCATTCCTGTAGCTTCACAGTCACCAGAGGATTGTTGACTACCTAGCTTCAGTGTGGTTAACCATCCTTAGGAATTTCTCCAAACTATTCATTGTATTGCATAAGAAGAGTGAAAAATAGATTGTAAAGCTGTCACCATGAAATAGTTCTTACAGCCTCAGTGACAAGGGTGCTTTGACTTTAGTAAGGGGAAGATGGAAAAGTCTCACTAATCCTAGTTGGCCTTAAATTTTGTGAAACAGAATATAAGGATATATATATATAGTATATATATATATAGTATAGGGAGGGGTTTTCTGGACATGATTTAATTGATCTTCAGAAGACTGAATGTTTAGTAGGTACGTCAATTACTGTTCCACAACTAGAGAGCTTAGATTTACAGATGAGTTGAGGTACCACAGTTTGCATTCCCTTTGTTGTACAAATACTACAACAGGGTTTCTCTTGGTTTTCCACTGGTGGTTTCCCGTAAAATGAAGGCATTCTCTTGAGATCATAAAAAATCTACTCTCATTTTTTCCCTTCTCCAATAACAAATCTCTCTTACCAAAAAGTCACAAGTTCTCCCATACATCAGCTTCCCAGACTGAGTTTCTGGTCATATCCTCTTCTCAAGAAGAGTTTTTGACAAGGCAGTGAATCTTGAATCTTGGACAGACATAAGGGTTGAAGCAGTTTACTAGCATCATGAGACTAGGTACCCAGGGAACATCACCACCTAGAACTGAGCACCCTCAGTATCTCCTCTCATTACCTAGTGATGTCTGAGGTAAGGTGGTACACTCCCAGGTAGCAATAAACAAAAGTGCTATGTGGGCAAATATTAATATTGGGAATGAAAGACTCAGACCACTGTGTTTATTTCCTAGTATGAAGTCCAGGATTACAACCTGTTTCCTCAAGGATTGTGTGTCTATCTGGTGCCTCCTGGGTGTTGAAATGACCAACTGGCACTGTATCACTTTAACTATGCTTATTGACAACTAATGTTTGCTGAATGTGCCAGTATCATGGAAGAATTTTGATAGTTTTTCTCCAGTCTAAGTAATGGAAATTGATGTGGGATCTCAGGGTGTGCCTTATTAAATACCAGTAACTTCTGAAGCAGTGACAACAGAGTCCAAGATTCCTTAGGGACTCATTTAGACATTTTAGTTTCTCTGCCCAGCTTAGTCTCTCTGCTCTATTCCTTTAGACTCTATGTGGAAAAGCTCCCTGCAGATAAAAAGTACAAAGACGTTGTGGAGATTTACAAAAAATCAAATATCCTCAAGGTAGGTTTTCATTCTCAATGTGACTGACCAAAAATTTCCAAAGCAGAACACAACTGCTCACCAAAAAGACACAGATGATGACACTAGAAAGAAGCGGGGGGGGGGGGCATGGGGGGTGGGCAGTGCTGTTTCAGGAATTCTGTACAGAGGGGATGGCTGGGAATTGCATTCAAGACATGCACGAGATACTGCTGCCCCTGCCATCTTCTATTCTTTCTCTCTTTTCTAACATTAGCACTGTTCTAATTATCCATTTTGGTTTTGTATTGCAGACAATAAAACAGATTTTTGTAAGGGCTGAGGAGCTGAAGAGAGACCTGTTAAATGAATATTCTGAAGATCATTTCGTTTACTTGACAGAAAAGGTCAGTGTGAGGGGAAGCATGGATATAGGAGGACTGTGTGACATCTACACAGTCTGATCCCAGGACTGTCTTGTGCAGTGTCTTTGAAGTGTGAGTCAATGAAAGGGCTCCCTCTGTAATCCAATCAACACACATGAACATTCACACACACACACACACACACACACACACACACACACACACACACAATGTCATGGCATACTAAGAAGACTGAGACCTAACTTTATTAAAAACAGGAAAAGAGTAAGGTAGAAGAATGGATTTTCCAAAACACCAGGGATACTGGCCCTAGGCTGAAATGTCAGACTTTAACGGAACTACACTTTGTTCATATCTGGGCTGAAAAGACGTTTCTTCCAAAATTTGAAGTAGTGGCCTAAATTCTTTTCCTTTCCTACAGAAGAAGAAGGAAGAAGAACTGTCCAAGAAGGCATCATTCTTGAAAGAAGAAAAGAAGACCAGAACACGAATTTCAAAATGGGCTTCCTTTCCTTTTCTAAAACGGTATGGTTCTCAAGAAAAATAAACAAGGTGGGAGGTGGGCGTTGGAGCACCAATTTCATCAAAGGAAGCTCAGCCTTATTCAGTAACAACTGGAACTTTCAGCCCAACAGTGGTGCCTTCAGGAAAGGAAGCCTGTGATGAAGCAGCTCAAACAACATCACCAGCTGCCAAGGAGGCTTCAGAAACTGGCACCTTAGAATGGCCAGGTGAGTCATCATCGTTTTCTTACTTGGACAAGCCTTGTATAGAAGTTGATCAAATTGCATCTGGGTCAGGAAAACAGGAGTGAGACTGAAGCTCACCAGTAAGGTAAGGCAGAGGTGCTGGACAGGTGCCTCAAGTCTGGAACACTGGGCCCCACACGTAATCCTGAATCTCCTGCCATGTTCTCAGTCTTCTGCTTCCATGGATCTGCTGGCTATGCTGTGGTAACAGAACCTCATGAGATGAGTGCTGCTTTTATCTGTCTTGACAACCTGACTGTCTTGTCAGCATGTGGAGACAGAGCAATATTTCCATATGTATCTGTCAGATGTTGTTAAAAAATTTCTGAACTTTCCCTGCAGTTCAGCAACCACATGGGTCTCCCTCATATTTAAAACATTGCAAGATTGTGGACAGATTGTGGTAGTCTGACCCTGAGATAAGATACTGTGTATGTATTTGTGCTCTCTGCATCCTCTTATTACCTGAAGGATTTATTCACAGCCTCACAGATCTATCATAAATGCTCCATATGATTGAGCATAACCACAGCTGGCTTCATCAAGGTGGATTCTATGGAATAAGTGTAGTTTGACTCAATGCATGCCAGGATGTCACAGATTGTAAGTCATTTGTGTGAGTCAAGATCTAAGGCAACGTCCAGGTGGACACAGGAAAATACAAGTCTAGACTTCAGAGCGTAAATGCCAAAAAATCTGGAGATATGAATGAAGATCCAAGGAGACCTGTCTCTGCCAGGAGAAACACAGCAGAAGTTTTGCTTTTCTCTGACAGTATAGCTCCCGGAATACTTATGGTGTTCTACTCAGTTAGGAGATGACTTTGTCCAATGAGGACTTTCACAGAGAAATTTTATATCAGCTAAGAGTCACATCCAAAAATATTGCTCCATCCACTTAAGCAGACAGTAAAGCCCATGGCCCCTTCTCCCAGACACCAGTAACCAGAGCTTGGAGTAAAACTCCCTGCCTATCATGAGGAGGGGGATGAAGAAAAGGATCTCAATGACTTTGTATTACTTTCCTACGGTGATAGACTTGAGTTCTCCTCAGGGATACCAGGCCCTGTCTCCTCATACTTTTCTCTCTTTTCCATTACAGTTGAGAAAGGCAGAGGCCTGCGCCAGGTGGTCCTCCCTCATGATTTGTGCGATAAATTCCTCACTGCAGCAGGAATGAACACCAAGAAAAAAATAGAGACATGTGGTGTTCTATGTGGAGCCCTGGTAAAGATATAAACACTTCTGATTTGAGGCTGTTGCTTTCCCCTTGACTTTACATGACTCTCAGGGAACATATCTAGGGTCTCTATCCATACACATAACCTTCCAGAAGGAACTATGGTTGACAAGGTTGGCCATCTTGTATTGGATGACTTTGTATTTGGTTGCTTTAGAGAGTCTTTTGAAATGAACAATGTGGTTCAATGCTATAGATAAAAATGTTCATTCTAGTTGGGGGCTAGTGCCAGAAATTCCAGGCACTGGCAAACTGATGCTGGAATCTTCTTACAAGTTCAAATGAGCCTCAGCGTCAGAGTTCTATATTACCTAAAGGTAAAAGAATGCAAACAGAAAGCAGAAATGCAGGTAGCCAGGCATAAGTCACGGAAACAGACAAGTTGCCTCGTTGTAACCAGAAATCAATGCCTTTTAGGTCCTGGTCTGAGTATCTACTCTGGTAAGCTTTTGAGCACTAGTTTCCTAGGCATCTCTAGACTCCTGAGCAATCCTACTGGCTGCTACTGGAAAGACCCTAAGCCCAGGAGGTGTCAAGCTGGACATCTACATTTCTACTCAACATCTGTTCCTTTTTAGCTGTATCTTAGCAAAGCACAAGAGCAGCCAAGGATTTGAAACCACAAAGGGAGAAAGAAAAATGAGATTCATGTACTGTCTGGTCTGGGGCCTATTGTGTGTATGAGAGAATGGGTCTGAGACCTCCAAGAGTTGTGACAAGTTGTTTTCTCCTGGCAGGTTGGAGAGGAATATCACATCAGCCATATCCTCATTCCTGTCCAGGAAGGAGGCCCAGATTATTGCTGTGCAAAGCATGAGGAGGACCTCTTCTTTATTCAAGAAGGACTGGGACTTATTACATTAGGATGGATACATGTAAGCAAAAGGACCTCTGGGAATGAGGGTTCCTTTTCTGTTTCTTCAAAACAGCCTACCTAAAACTTGCTGTGCACAGAGGCAATTCATTCCAGATCATCGGCTTGAGCATATATAACCAAAGTGTGCAGGTCAAATCAAAGGAGCATTTCCTGGCACTTTTACAGCTCTTTGTATTTTGTTTACTAGGAGTAATTGTTCAAACTTTCAACTTTATGTTAATCTGCGTGGAGAATGGTAGCTTGCCAGGATATATGAGAAAATGTATATAGACCATATACCTAAAAGGTGTAGAGATGAAACTTAAGTAAGCCAAGAGTGTCTGTTCTAATGATTGTGTTTTTTATTTATGAAGAAGTACTTCCTTTGTGTACACTGAAATGATCTTACATGCAAGATTTTGAAGTGTTTGAACATGTATAGCATACATCTTTTGACTTTCAAGAAAACACATTTACTTGCCGAGAGAGTCTCTTGGATGATTCTGTTATTTTCAAAGACTGAAGTTCACAAAACTATTGAAATTATTCTAACAACAAATATAAGCCACAAGAAGGAGTATTACTTGTGTTTTTTGTGAGATCAAAAACTTCTAGTCAGACCTTGGGAAGTGCTGATGCTCTTCATTCCAATTGTATAAATTCTTCCTGCTGTGCCAAATTCAACAATATATTATGGCCAACTGATATTGGCCTTTTGTGGCTTGGGACTCATAGGGGAAATCACACATAAAATGAGCACCAAGTCACATGAGACAAAGTGCACAGTATACTTCAGGTGAGAAATATAGGACAGTGAGGGTTGCAGAGGAAGAGCTGTCACATGTAAAGTTACATGATGACTTGGGAGGAGGAGCCCAAAAAATTTATGGGAGAGGGGATAGCATTGGAGAGAGATACACTGAGATCCTATATCAGTGAGTATTTCTGTTGGCTAGGATTTGTGGTTTGTTTCGGAAACGGATGCCTGATCTTCACATATATAACCAAAGAGAACCCTGGCATACCTTGTCTAGGATGGAGGTAAAAATGGAGAGTGATTTGGAGTATAGAGAAAGCTCTGGACTATTCTGAGCAAAAGAATGATGTAACCAAAGCCATACTCCAGAAGTTAAAATTAAGGAGTTGAAGGGCTCCTTGGGAAGGGAATGTCAGGTGTGGTTTGGGAGCTTATACCATGGAATGAGGATAAGAAGGTGATAGTCTTGTTTGTGTGTGTAGGAGGGATCAGGGTAATTCAGATACCCAGGCAATAGGGGTAGAGGCTGAGGAGTCAGACTGGGCAGGATTTCAATTGGGCTCATGGAGTTAGAAGTGCTCCTCTCATAAACATGAATAGGGTTGCAGAAGAGGACAGATCTTGACAGCAGGGTTCAGTTATACTGTTTGGAATTGAAGGCACATGTTAGATATTCCAACTGCATCAACATTGAGAGGATGTTGTGAGAAGCCTAGAGAGGGACCTGAGCCACGTGCAGGTGGCTCATGAACCTGGTAAATAGGGAGACCTGGCTGCAAGAGAAACAATTCCCTGGCAGATTAGGTGAATGTCTAATGAGGAAAGCAGGGTATATAGGGATGAAGAAGAAACAAGGGTGAAGGAGAACTGGATATGATGTTCTCAGAAGCCGCATAACAGGGATGCAGGAAGAATGACGTCAGGATTTGACCTGCTGGAGCTCTGAGGATAGTGACTTAATGCCTTCTAAGTCATGGTGGGCAGAGATTGCAATGTTCAATAATGTCATAAAATCTGGGTGTACTGTCACACTCCTAGACCCCCAGCATTCAGGACGATAAGACTTGTAGGTAGAGAATTTGGTGCCAAGTTGATTGAACTGCAATATTGTGCCTCAAAACAAGAAGTCACTTAATTAGGAATTGGTCAGTGTGGAGTCTGTCATAACGGTCATACTGAAGCAGGCATCTAGGACCTAGAATCTAGGGGAATTTGAAGTGAGAAGTCTGCTCTTAGGAAATGGGTTAGCAGATTACTGACCTGTAGGACCTGTGAGATGGTTTGGACATGGTATCTTCTTGTTTGTTGTTTTCTTCAATTTTTCTTTGATTTCACTTTAGTTGTCAAAGGCTTGATGTTTTAAATTATAGCATAGCTGTGAGTGTACATATGTAAAAAGAGTTGGGGTTGCAAATTGGTACAACAACTCTGGAAATCAGTTGGGCAGTTCCTCAGAAAACTGGGCACATCACTTCCGGAAGGTTCTGCTATACCACTCCTGGGTATATACCCAGAGGATTCCCCAGCATGTAATAAGGATACATGCTCCACTATGTTCATAGCAGCCCTATTTATAATAGCCAGAAACTGGAAAGAACCCAGGTATTCCTCAGCAGAAGAATGGATGCAAAAAATGTTGTATATATACACAATGGAGTACTATTCAGCCATTAGAAACAATGAATTCATGAAATTCTTAGGCAAATGGATGGAGCTGGATAACATCATATACTAAGTGAGGTAAGCCAGTCTCAAAAGATCAATCATGGTATTCACTCACTAAGAAGTGGATATTAACCTAGAAAACTGGAATACCAAAACCATAATCCACAGATAAAATGATGTACAAGAAGAACGGAGGAGTGGCCCCTGGTTCTGGAAAGACTCAGTGTAGCAGTATAGGGCAAAACCAGAGCAGGGAAGTGGGAAGGGGAGGGTGGGAGAACAGGGGGAGGGAAGGGGGCTTATGGGACTTCTGGGGACTGGGGGGCCAGAAAAGGGGAAATCATTTGAAATGTAAATAAAAATATATCGAATAAAAAAAGGGAAAAATAAGTTATAGCATAGTTGTGAGTGTACATACATAAATAGAGTTGTTAAATATCTCAAGGTGGATGCATCTATATGCATACACAACTTAGAGATAGAAATGAGAATCTGCTAAAAGCCTGCTCCAAATTTCTCACTTCCTTCCTCTGAAATTGAATCCTCTCTTGAACTCACCATGTCTTCCTCCATTTTATATATGAACCTCCTCAATTCTAGCAGTACTTTGTTTTCATTGTGCAGAAATGTGATTACTATCTGTAAGTGTGGACTCATGAATGTATTCGTCTGATGGGTAGTTACATCTGGTGGCCCAGTGAGAATGGGAGGGAAGTAAAGGAAAGAGTCATAGTATTATCAGGCAGATGGTTCCATTTTCCTTTTCCACATGACAGATGTGGGTCTGCATGGAGAGATTTTGGAAATCACAGGAGAGAACAGATTGTTAATGATCCATGGCCTCCCTTCCTTGCTGGATCAACCATAGCTGACTGGGCTAACTTACAATTCTTGACTTCTTTTGTCTTCTCAGACCCATCCAACCCAGACAGCCTTTTTGTCAAGTGTAGATCTACACACACATTTTGCATACCAAACGATGCTCCCTGAATCCATAGCTGTGGTGTGTGCTCCCAAGTATAAACAGTAAGTATGTGAGATTCAAGTCTGGAATTTAGAATTACAAAATTGTCAATGGCTCCAAACTATTTAAAAATTGTCTATGTACAGAATGTCTTAATTGATTGCTATGAAAGCCTTCCTTTAAGGTGCATAGTCTAATGATCACCAGCCACTCTTAAAAGATAAGATGACACCACTGCTGGTTTTCTAAGACAACCTCTCAAGAAATTTACTCAAGAGGCAGAGATTGAACAAATTCCACAGAAAACACTGTATAAGAGTTTTATGTCTTTTATTTCACAATGCTGTGTTATTCTGAATTCTTCAGGAGAGGCAGTATTGGGCAAGCAATGAATCATCCTGCTTTCTTTTATAATATTTTTGTACACTTGATGTGCTACAGGAATAAGATTGCTCTGGTTTTAGAATTTTGTCCCTTCTGCCTCAAATTTATTGGTTTAAACAGACCTAACTCATTGCTAAGTTGTTCTTCCTACATATTTCTACTGTTGACTTCCTCTGCCCACTTAGATTATCGTGCAAGAAAGGGATCCAGAGACAGAGAGACAGAGATGCTTATATATGACAAAAGGAAGGAAAGTGAATAAATGAATGAATGAATGAATGAATAAATAAATAAGAAAGTGTAGATGGAAGATCAGGGGGAAAGACATCAAAGAAAAAAAGAAAGGAGAAACACTAAGAAACTAGTGGATAATTAAAACTAGGACATGGATGTCAAGGTCTAGGAGGAGGACAGTGTGGACCATGATCAATTACAATAGGCAGACATAGTCCGCAGTTACTAAAATAGAAGGGAAACACTGTTCAAAGAAGACGAGAAGAGAGATAGGCGGTTTTGAGAGAGATGAGACGGTAAAAGAGAAAGAGGGAGAGACATATAAGAAAAAAGAGACATCTAAGAAAAAGAGAGAAATGAGTAAAAGAAAACAAACAAAAGAAAAAGGTAGAGAGAAAGGTAGAAAAGAGAGACAGAGGAAACTAGGACTTGGAGGCAAATGTGTGCAACAGTGTCTGCCTTTTCTCATTTCAGAACTGGAATTTTCACACTGACACCTATTGGACTACAAGAAATATTCGATTGTCCACGGAGAGGGTTCCACACCCACAGACAAGACACAGCTCTCTTCTGTGTATGTATCTTTGTACAAGTAATCAAGGCCATGTTTTTAAGCAGGACACAGTGCTGATTGGGTTCATCATTTTTTCCTTACCCTCCTGGCAGTTCATCTTCACCACCCTCTTCTTAACAATTCACAATAACCAAATATCTAGGATGCAGGTATCAGTGGATATCAGTTTTCTCATATTTGAAATCTAGTCATTGACTGTCTCTGAGATGCTAGTCCTTTCTGTCCCTCAAACCTGATATCTGGGGTAACTAATAACATCAAGATAAGATTAAGGAAGCAAAACTTGAGTGTACTTCAGGGTCAGAGTGTGAGAGCAGCATGCTTGAGGCTCTGAATTCCATCCCCAGTAACATGAGGAAAAGAACAAAGTATTAAATCCATTAGCTTATTTAATGCTTTATCAATGTCATTAACTAACTCCCAGTCAGCGATCTGAATGCAAATGGAAAATATGCAAGATATGTTAATTATGCAAATTTTGACCAGGAATTTTGTCTGGAAGAGTATGGTTCTAACTCTCTAGGGAGGTAGTTTCTTCTCCCATATTATTTTCTCTGGTCACACACTTAGTATGATCAGATCTCTGTGTGTCAGATCAGCCCCAGATAGCAAGATTCTTTCACTTTATTGCTTATCAGCCAGGTCTCTTCCATTGAGTTTAGATTCAAAGGAAATGTAGCAACATAGTGAAAGGACCAGAACCTGTCCCATAAAATATATAAGAACCAGATATTCAGTCACAGAGATGCAAAGTAATCTAAGATCCTATAGCAGACTGCTAATTCCAAGAGTCAATCTGTCTTTCTATCTCTGTCTCTCTGTGTATGTGTGCTTTATATGTGTCATAATACATGTATATATATATATATATATATATATATATATATATATATATATATATATATATATCATTATACTCTTGATTATAACAAAAATTAAGACCTAATAAAATTTAAGATTTTTTTTGTAAAACATGTATATTTCTATGTTTCTTTCTGTACCATCATTGTGTAGACTAGTGAAAGCGGATACCACTTTCACTTTAAGCCTGTTATCTGTGGGTTCAGTACCTTTAGTGCTGAGAATAGTTTGTCAGATGTCCTAGATCTGGAGTCAGGTGATTGTGCAGTGCCTGCTTCCGTATAAGATCAGTGGATTCTGTTGCACATTTTATCATCTCCCTTGTTCCCAGTTGAGTACTCTCATGGATCAAAAGCAGAGAACATTTTTCAGTCAGATGGGAGGAAGAAGATCCGAACAGATGTGTTCTAAACTGCATAGCTCTGTCTTGTAATATAACAATGTTAAGTATTGCAAAGTTGAAAGAGATTGCATGATTATTAAAAAAAATGCCTAGAAATCTAATCCCAAGGTTCCAAGTTGCAACAACACTTTCTATTTCTGGCCAATGTAAAGCATACTGACAAAGCCAGCAGCAGGACAGCTATAGCAGGTGAATCATGAGTTTAAAGCTATCTGACACTATGTCGCCAAACTGAGTCATACTGATTACTCCTCATGTTTTTGTATGCCATATTTAAGCATCCCTCAAAGACTATTAGATAACTTTTATCATCTGATTTATACAATGACTCCAATAATACACTAGACTTACTGATCCTTTTAATAAGGCAATATTTTGCAAGTGACTCTGAAAAATATGTGCCAAGATATATGGTGACACACTGACTCTGATCATGAGGAGAACTAGGGAGGAGTACTGGGTCCCAGCCCCTTTCCCATAGCTGCCACCAACAAGATAATCTCACGTCTAAGATGACAATTATTGCTCTACAGTTAGCTTTTTACATTAGAGGATTGGGACAGGGCTATGCAGTGAGATTGCTTGTGTTTTAAACTCTAGGCTCTCTATTCAGTTCCCAGCATTTCCACTTCTGGAATCTGCTAAGTGCTGCTTTCCTATAATACAGTACTGGAGAGCAGGTGTCAGGAGTTTAACACCAAGATTGGTCTGTGCTCTCTAGGATATATAGTGTAGACTAGATCACATGAGACTTTCCTTTGCTATAATATAAAAAGTATAAGTTGTTTCAAAATTGGAGCTTACCACGACTTATCCACGTTTCCTTTTCTCCAATTGCAGGACTGCAGTCATGTCACCACCCGGAACATCATGGTGACTGTCACAGATTTGAGATGAGTCAAATCCCAAACACCTTCAGTTGTGAGTGTGTGTGTGTGTGTGTGTGTGTGTGTGTGTGTGTGTGTGTATGCTTGAGTACCTGTACACATGTATGTCTCTCTCTCTGAGTGTTTTATACATATGAATGTGTTATATGTATGTATGTAGGGTGGTATACATATCTGTTATGTTCAATATGTTATACATGTTGCTTCTATCTCTTGAATGTTTAATCTACATCATGTATGTGTACCAGTCTGGATGGTTATACTTGGTGGCCAAAAGAAAACCTATCTTTTCTATATGAGGTTTATTTAAAGTTAGGATAGTGTATTAGGAGTTCATAACAATTAGAAATTGATTTTGTTATAAAACATTTATTAAGAGGTTAAGACAATATTTTTGGCCATGAACCATGAGCATACATTGTATAGAAGGATTCAGTACACCCAAAACTGGTCTGCATCATCTGTCACAGGGTAGATGTGGGACAGATTATAATTCCAAGGCTCACTAACCAACTGCAGAAGGGAATCATCTCAAAGGTCCCAGACATCAGCCTACATTTTTCATCTACTCAGAATGTTGCTCTGAGAGAAATGGATTAATGAAGACAAAAAAGAATTTTCTGACTCAATAGAAACTTCATTGCTTTTGGATTGACTTTAATCTGAAATGAGTCGACCATCGGTATTGAGTTTCTAGTACAAACGGCATGATATGATGTCTCCCTACATGAGATTATTATAGTCTGGTACTGCAACATCATGGAAAACCGAAAAAGATGTATTTTCCAGAAAATATCCTAGGGATGTGTGTTTCTGCTAGGCTCCCTGAAGAACCTTTGATGATGCTGTGTCAGGCTTACACCATTAAAGTGCTGGCTTTGTACTGTGATGTTCACTGCATATTGAATCTTCAGTTCATCACAGATGTGAAAAGAACTTTGGTAACAAAGTGACCACCTCTCAAACCCTGGAAGACAAGAGAAGATGACTACAGCCCTGTGGAATTTGTCACATTTATAGAACATAAATAAGATGAAGACTTTCTCCACTCCTCATACACCATGTCACCTGCTCCAGTTTGTCCAGTCCTACAACCAAGTTGTCCTGATGGATATACTACTGACTGAAAAATCTTGCCACAAAACACAAGACAATACACCAGGGAAATCTGTCTGACCTACACAGAGTAATGTGCTCGCCTGAACATGGTTCCTACAGCATGTGACTTCCCTGAATTCTTAATGACCTAATCAATGAGACTAGTACTTGCATTCACCTCACACAAAGATACTGTCCTCAACAAGAGATGGCAGGACAAACTCACTGCTGGTGGCATACTGGCAGAAAGAAGCTCACTATGACCTGTGGGTGGTCAACTATTCTACTCAATGCTCCTGACTTTGGTCCTGTTCAGAAGTGAAGCTAATCACAACACATTGATGTTTCCCTCATATTGCACAGAATCCAATTTAAAAAGAAAAATCTCTCCAACTATCATGTCTCCTTTAAATGTACATTTATTTTCTCTCTCTGTCTCTTTCTCTGTCTCTGTCTCTCTCTCTCTCTCTCTCTCTCTCTCTCTCTCTCTCTCTGTGTGTGTGTATGTGTGTGTGTGTGTGTGTTTCTGTATATGTGTTTATTGTTTTGCTTCTAGAGGACATATGCTAGAGGTTCTCTCGAGTTCAGGAGCACTTGAAGGCATCAGGTATTTTCTTCTACTATGTTAGATTCCATGATCAAACTCTGCTTGTCAGGCATGGTGCTAAGGTCCTTGTCCCTGGAAGCCAAGGGACATGTAACATTTAAAAACAAAAACAAAAACAAAAAACATAAAACCTGCTGTGTTCAATCAGGTGTGTTGCATGTCTTCCCTGTGGTGTCCCATGGATGCTGGAAAAATTCTTCTCTCTATACCCCTAAAGAAAAATGACTCCTCATACCCAAAACACTTGATATTATTAGCTGTTCTTATAAAGCTGGACTAGGAGCTTCTTTAATATGTATGATAGCATGCTGTAAGGGCTTCACTTTTTAAAGGTATAGTGCAAGTAAACACAGTTGCTGGGTTTTTATGAGTGCAATGGCTTATCCTGTCCAGAACAGACGTTTTCAAAGCGCTTCTCCTATTTTCCACCTTTTATACTGTTTCTAGGTCATGTTATACCATGGCCTCTGAGTAGTTAGGTCTGGTGTGTATTTGTGTGATTTAAATGTCTCATTTGGGGTCAAACACTTAACATTTGCTCTCAGCAACTCGAGGTAATTAAGGAAATAGGTATACGTCTAAATAATAATATTAATAATAATAGTAGTAGTAATGATAGTAATGATAAGGATAATTAGAGTAGTACAAATACAAGTAATAATAATAAAAAACCAATGAGAGTAAATTAGTCTATACCTTAACACATCACCCTGCAAAAGTTGTTTCTCTGACCTTTGGGAAAAGTAGCACTAATCTATGAACATGGACACATTGAGGAAGCAGTTTGAAAGTATGTCCAAAAAGACAGCAGTATGTCTTTTCATGATCTGTTATGTACCAGAGTGTGGGTTTAGGACCAGGTTAAAGATCTAGGTATGGATTTCATCTTGTCTAATGGCCAAAATTTTAACCAGACCGTTTTGGTTACTGTTATAGCAAGACTGTCATGATTGAATCTGTAGGCATACCCTACAAAGCACGTTAGAATAATAGCAGATAAAATCCACTAGTAGTCAGAACATGACTTCTCTCCCATGTATAGCACCACACTTCACAGAGAATGCAAGGCAGCAGTCAGATGTCTGCCAGACTCAGTTCATTTCTCTATGGACCAAAACTGAACTGTGGTTTCTTCAACAGTAGGTTCTTACCATCTACTTCTGGTATGTAACCAAGAGAAATAGTACTAGCTTATATTGTTTATGTAGCTTCAGGCTTCACTGAATAAAAGTACAAGGTGACTTTCTCACTCCTGGGACTGAATTTTTTGAACACAATCATCAGTTGCTGAAACAAGCTGCAAGTGTTCACTGCAGAGGGTCCTCCCTTTAACTTAAGATTTATGGTCTCCAGCTTGGATATTGAAGCCTGTGGACAGGGTGATTCCTATTGGATCCTTAAGAGCAGCCAGGGTCTCACTAACCATTGCTATCTGAGAATACTGAACTCTCAAATATTTCCACAAGTCCGCACTCAGCAAATGCATCATATAAGGATGCCACACTGATAACTGTTACATCACTACAGCACGAGGTTGTCTTACCACTGGTCCCTTTGCATGTCTGTGCCTAGATGAGGACAAAAAGTGAATCTCTAAGTGTCCTTTTTGCAATACTTACATTCCATTCCACATCTGTCCCAGACACACACTTTTTCTTCACTTCTCCTATTAGATCCTTCCCTATTATTCTCACCTCTCCTTGCTTGTTGGTCTAAGTGAAGACACAGTTTAGGTCTTTCCATATCACAGCTGGCCCTGTACACATAGACACAACCCAATCCCCAGACCGACTTGCTGCTAGCCAGTGCAGAGTTGTAAGTGAGGTGGTACTAGAAGTACAGGACTAGGCTGAGGGGCCAGGTCATCACTTGTAAATGTTCCTAGATCAAAACATGAGGAGGACACAAAGCATTCTGATCTCCAATGCTCTACAGAGTACAAATTAATTTATGGACAGTGCATGAGGATCCAGACATGGCTCATTCCAAAAAAACTCATTCAATATGGATCCTATTTGATCTCATCTCCCATATGTTTGCTCATAAGTTCTCTACTCAATTCCTAATTTTCTTGGGTAACCTTGGCTCTAGTAATGAATTCATATACCTACATATAGACCAAAAATTCACATGCACAAAGTCTTCTGAGAAACAAAATAAATAGAAATCCTTAAACGTAGAACTCTATAAGCATTTACTTGCTCAAGAGCCTGCCTGGATTTCCTCAGTCTTGATGCATGTACCTGGATGTCGGGTGGGGGATCAGGCAGAGAACCTATGGGGAAGTAGAGAGTGTGGAGTTCTAGGGGAAGCTTAAAGTCCCCGAAAAACCCAAGACAGCAAGAGAAGGAGAACATGGAGCATTTTAACCAGTTGGGTAAGGACTTCCTACTCATCCATTAGCTCTCCTTAATTTGAACCAGAGAAAGAATAATAGTATTTATGTTGTAGACTCTGAATGTGTTTTCTGGGGAGACCTTGTGGCTACAAGTTGAAGACCTGTTGGAGATATTGGAAGATAGGAAATCTTGCCAATTTTTCTATTGTTTAATCAGGTAAGTCACCCAGAAGACATCTCAAGTCCTGCTTCTTGGGATAGAGACAGAAATATACCAAGATATCTAGGTAGTTTGGTTTACATAGTTAGACCTGATCGAAAGTAAAGGCAATTCTAGAGAGGAGAGGAGGAATGTGTTGATATTTTGGTGATTCTCCATCAACAAGCAAAGAACCTCTCAGGTGATTTCATTAACACACTTAAAGAGCAGTTTATCCTCCTTGCTGCTGACATTTTCCTGTTAGCATAGTAAGAGGCATTTGTAGTCTATGAGATGTCAGGTACAGTGACATTTCTGAATGACAATCATGCATTTTTTGAGGTAGAATTTCCATATAAGGCAGGCTAGCCATATGATTTTCTTGCCTCAGCTTCAGTGAGGTTTGAGTGACAGTGATGTTGATGTTCTATTTAGACCTGAGTTACTAATATAGCATGCTCAAGTTCTGGAGAACCAAACCTCACAAATCATCAATATAGGAACCAGAGGCTAAAAGATACTTCACAGTTAGGCAAAGGGACAGGTGACCATAAAGAAATACTCATTGCTCACAAGCTGTGTTGCCATGTCTCTTAGACAACTTACCTTTAATTGGTCAAGAGAGATTCCGAGGGAGCAGAGGGATGAAGTTCTCCACAGACTGACTGGAGCCAACTGAGGAGACAGAGATTCTAAGTTGAATGAAGTAAGTGGCATGCCTGTTGCTTTCTGTTGAATGCCTCCCCCCTCTCTGCCTTGTGAGAGCACTATGCATCTACCTCCATCTGTGACACTGCTATCTTGATAGATGTAAAAGGCTGAAAGATTGGCCACCACACTGGTCATACAGTTTGCATTCCAGGACCATTAGCTATTTTATCCAGAGATATCTGAAAGAGAACATGATTAAACAGTGGTTGATGGAAGTCCAGGAAAAGGAGGAAGCAGTGGATGCCACAGTTATCATGAACTAACATACAAGTCTGGTTTCATGGTGACTCAGGGCAGTTTCTCAAGTGTACAGTAGAGTAAATGGCTATACAATTGTAAACAACCATTCTGCAGTATGTGTGTCTACATGTGCCTCTCTGTCATGGGAGGTCTCTCCAAGTGTGTGTGATACATGAGTATGTACAGAGATGAGGGTCTCCATGAGTGAGAGATTATGCTTGTAGATGTGAGCATTCATACATGTGTACTTAGTTCTGTGTGGGCCTCCTCTGCCTCTATGCATACAGCACAACCAATAAATCAATGACTTTGTTCTCAGGGTCTCTATTGCTGCCCTGAGAGCCTGTTACCAAGGCTCAAAGGGTATGTGAGCAAGAGAGAAATGTGAGAAGGCTGGGCTACACTTGTTAGGCAGGAAGGTCAATTGTGTTTGGAAGAGGGATGGAAGCTTCTCTGGATTCCTCTGTGTAGGAAACCATGAGATTGTCCATCAGTTTAATTATCCATACACCCAAGAAGCTGCATCACATACTGTTTTGCAGGTGTGTATTGTTGTGAGCATAGGTGAAAACAGGGCTTTTCACAGAGCAGCTTACAGCATAAATAAAACATAGATTTCTGTATAGGTCAAAGCTGTAGGCATTTTGATGGGAGAGCTCATTTCAACTTACTTCAAGTTGTACAACAATCTACCTACCCATTTGGTTCTCACTGTTTACAGCTCTGTTCCCTATCTTCTGCTTCCATCAGTATTTTTTCATACTCCTGCATCTGCTTTTGTCCCCTCTGTCTGTCTCTTGCCCTGGTCAATCCCAGTAGTTTTGACCTTTCTATTGGCTGTCAGATATTTATAATTAGCAATTAGCAGTAAGACAGTGCCAGAATATCTCTTGGATTGCCATCAGGCAATGGCATTCATGTTCTGAGCAAAGTCAGCAAACTTTAAATCAGCAAAATTTAAAATCTAAAGCACAGTGATGGTTCAGAAACGACAGTATCAAACTCCTGCCATCACTTAGCTCTTTATCAGTACAGATTTAACAATTGAAAATACAGAGATGCACCTTCATATACAGTAAGGAATGTCACCTGAACAATGGATGGATATGTGCACACAGCATGCAAATGTGAAGGTCACAAGACAATTTCAGATGTTGCTTTATGTTACCTTCTACTTTCACGGTTGTGAGCCAGCTTATGAAGTACTAAAAACTACAGTCGGATCTTCTGAAAGAGTAGTGCATGCTCTTAATCACTAAAGCATCTATCTAACCCTCACCTAAGATACTTCACATTTGTTTGTTTGTGTGTTCGATATTGATCATAAAGGGATAAATGGTTGGAGGTCAGCAGATAATTTCAGGAAGGTGGTTTCTTTTAGATCTGTATATTGAATTTAAGAATGAAACTTAGGTTACCACACAGAAAAGCTCAACAAAGTAAGATTTGGCAAACCAACAGAAGAAAAGAGCTCAAGAAACTGAGACATATTTTTACACATTCAGGAGTCCTATAAAATACTAAACTGAAAGATAGGTTTTGGGAAGACTTTGCACATACCAATACACCCAATGTCTGCTGCCTCACCGTCTATGTGTACAAATAAGTTTTGATCAGTTGACTTAGAAGGCTTTGTTCTCCTTGTGTCTAGTCTATCCTATGGTATGTATATTATTTATTCTTATTTTTCTACTTCAGGATTCCTTGAGCTCTGAGGAGGGGTATTTAATGGAGAAATCTCATATGGAGTTGGGTGCTGCTCTTTCTCTCTTTCTGTCTCTCTGTCTCTGGCTCTTTCTATCTCTGTCTCTCTCTCTTTCTGCCTCTATCTCTTTTCTCTGTGTGTGTGTGTGTCTGTCTGTTGGACATTCTGTATCTCAGTCCCTCTGCATGCATAATGTCTGATTGTCTATCTTTGCATTTTTTCCCATCAGATGCATGAGAAACCGGGGAAGATCCTTGAGGACATGGGCACAGGGGGAAAGTTCCTGAACATAATATATATTCAATTAATGACTTCACTGTACCTTTTAAAATGGTAAAAAATGTAAAATGTAAAGATATAAATAATGATGCATTTGGAGCTTCTAATATGTGTATATTTACTTTCTTTAAAGAATTGGACACTGAAGGCCTCCGTTCTCTCATTCAGCTAGGGAAAGAAATGCCAATGCTGCCATTACCCTTAGCAAGGCTGGATTTTTATAGACAGATTGATTTTTAGAGCGGCTGTTCAGAACAGACTGCTTCTGGAACGCATGTAGTTGCAGGCTGATTTTGAGTGCAAGGATAATACTATAAGTAGTGACAAACACTTCAGATCCCAGAAATGTCAACAGGCAATGAAAACTTCATACTTGTCTGATGAGAAATGCAGTTGGCCCACACTACTGTCTAATATTTTGTGAATGGATATTGAGAATGGTATTTCATATTGGGATCACAGATAACTTCTGGTTCAAAGTTCAAAGTACTATAATGGTGGGAGAATAGGAGCCTTTCCAAGACTCCTTGTTAGAACATAGGGTAACAAATGGATAAAGACAGCGAATCTAAAATAAGAACTGTGGGAGAGTCACAGGACATAAGATGAGTAGAGCATCTGGGAAAGGATCCTTCCACTCACCATCTGCACCCTGGAGCTGGGTGGTTTCATTGCCCTCTGAGCACAGCCTGCCAGGAGAGAGCTGGGATTCCAGCAGTGATGTCACTTCTGGGTCACTTTCCCTCCAATAACAGTCCAGAGAGGGACAAGGAGCTCGTTTCATGGTTGTAGAAAGACAGCAAGAAGCTGCCATGCATAAGTGAAATCGTGAACTCAACACTTCCAGTGACTCCATCATGGAACTGTAAACCTTCAAAATGTAAGAAAAGCATTTATGTTACAAACCCTATTTAAGTAATGACAATTTATTATATTAATGACATCCACTTTGTCTGAAACCGATGTAGCTGCCCTAGTTCATTTTTGTGTCTTTCACTGTCAACTTGGTACATCCTTCCAGAACCCTTTAGTCTATGTTTCTTTTAGACAATGTATTATGAGAACTTTCTTTTTCATAGATCAGGAAAGCTTTATGTTTTTAAAGAATAATGTGACCACATTTAATATTCCTTGTAATGTAGTTTTAATAAGTACCATTATTTTTATTTCTTACATATTTACCTTGTTCTGTTTTGCATTTGTTTACATTATATTTTGTTTTACTTTTCTTATTTGTGGTGTTAATAGACCAAATTTTATGTAATTTAATCATGTATCCTCAATTAAAATATTAAGTATATTCTAAAAAAAACAATAAATACAGACCTATCAGAATTACACCAGACTTCTTACCAGACACAATGAAAGCTAGAAGGTCCAGGACAGATCTCATTCAGACCCTAAGAGAACACAAATAAAGCCTAGACTATTCTATCCAGCAAAATTCTCAATTACCGTAATGAAGAAATCAAGATATTCCATGACAAAACCAAATTTATACAATATTTTTCCACAAATCCATCCCTTCAAAGAATAATACATAGAAAACTCCAACAGAATGATGGAAACTACACTAGAAAAAGCAATAATGTAATCTTCCATTAACAGACCAATAAGACGGTAGCCACATAAACATAACTCCACTTTTAACAACAACAATACCAGGAAGCAGCAATCAAAGACTAGAAACAAAGTGTTGAGCAGAGAGGGAAGGAATGACCTTACAGAGATTGCCCCCAAATAGGAATCCATTCCATATACAGTTACCAAGCACAGACACTATTGTGCATGACAACAGTGCTAGCTGACAGGAGCCTGATATAGCAGTCTCCTGAGAGGCCTTGCCAGTACCTTACAAATACAGTGGGGGAATCTCTCAACCAACCATTGAACTGAGCAAAGGGTGCCAAATGGAGGAGCTAGAGAAAGGTCCCAAGGAGCTGTAGGGGTTTGCATCCCCATAGGAGGAACAATGATATTAACTGACAAGTACCCTCAGAGCTTTCAGCTATTTAACCACCAACCAAAGAGTACACAAGGAGAGGATGGTCTGGTTGGATATCAATGAGAGGAGAGGCACTTGGACCTGTAATGGATCATTGCCCCAGTGTAGGTGATGTAGTAAGAGTAATGTGAGTGGGTGGGTTAGTGAGCAGGGTGAGGGGGTAGAGAATAGGGCGTTTGGGGAGGTGAAATGTGGAAAGGAGATAACATTTGAAATGTAAATAAAGAAAACACCTAATTAAAAAGGAAATGTGAAAGAGAAACAACCAGTAATGATTGTACATGCATTTAAAATGAAGATGCAACAATGGTTGAAGTTGAGGAAAGGGAGTGTGTGCTGACTGGTAGCTTATGGGAAAGGCGTTAAGGATCATATTGTTTTCCCTTCCATAATTTCATGGTGTCTATCTGCAATGGAATGGCCATCCTCTAAGACCTTAAGGTCTTTCTATGGACATGGAGCTTCAATATGCAATCATTTTTTAACCACTTTCCTTGGAGTTTATATCATTAGCTTTGCAACATGATCTCACTATTGTGTCAAGACAGTCTCAGACCTGGGTTGATCTCCCTCCTCCTGCCTTACAAGAGGCAGGGCTAAAATCATGTTCCGGCATACAGGATTTCTTTTCATTATCTTCTTTTTCATATTTGATTAGGAATTTTTATTTCTAACAAACTTCAAAGTTTTATAAAATGAAAATTATTTTTATTTAAGTAGCTCAAATTTATATGGATAAGAGTAATGCCTTCTCAAAAATAGCAAACATTGATTATATGAATAATCAGTTAATCTAGCCAGTGTCATAATGGGAAGAACAATTATGAGATGACGTCGTTTCCCTATAACTTGGACAGCAAACATACTTATTAATATAGCAGGCTATATGATTGCTAAATATATGTAGCTTCTTTTCTTATGATATTGGAAACATCTAGAGTAGAGTTCTATACAGGTATGCCTAAGGCCTTAGTAATAAGATGTAAGGGTGGAATTTCAGCCTCTTCGAAGTAGTTAATTGTGGCTAAATATAATTTCAGAATTGTCACTGACTAGTAACTCTTCGATATCTTCTACAATGGTAAATATCAACTATCAACTTGAGTGAATTTAAAATTACCATAGAAACATATCTTTAGGTATATCTTTCAGTATGTTTTCAGGAAAGCTTATCTGGGGAGAGAAAACACACCCTGAATGTGGGTCCATGCTCTCAGGGGCTGTGATCCTTGACAGATTAAAAAGGAAAAAATAAGCTGAGCACTGCCCTTCATCCCTCTCTGATTCATGAGTAGATGTAACGTGGCTAGCTGACCCATACCTCCTAAACCAAGATGGGCTGTGTCAGTTCAAACTCTAAGCAAAATGAAACTCTCCTGCTGTGGTCTAAGCCACAGTTAGTGACAGACTCCTAGGCACTGGCACAGTATGGCAAGTGATATGGATTCTTGTCATAATGAACTAAACTGTACAGTGTGGAAACAGATGACAGAATGTTGAGTACTGATTATGTAGTCCCTTCCAGCACTGTACTGCAGCCTTGTGTATCTGACAGCATATGGCAAAAATGATGATTTTAGGTTATGAAAGACACTGTACCTCAGTTTACCCTCATGGTAGGAAAGGAAACATGTAGTTGAAAAGAATATGGGAAAATGTCTGCCTGGGATGGTAGGGAAGAACTCTGCTGCAAGCCTCTAAGAATCAAGGCCTCCCAAGAATCCCTGTAGTAAGCTTAGACTCTACAGCTACAATCAAGCCTCAATATGAAGGCAGTCATGCAAACAAACTGCCATCACTTCCATCTTCTCCTCAATATCTCTATGCCTCAGAACACCTGACCTGCTCCTGGATGTCTAAACTGTGGACAAAAATCAACATTTATTGTTTAAATGTTCTAAGTGTCCCAGTAAGTTAATCCACTGCATTTTTAACAGGATCACCGCATGGGCATGATAGGACATACCTTTAATTCCAACACTTAGGCAGCTATGCCAAGAAGATCTGGAATTCAAGATGACTTGAAAATCATATCTTCAAACTCTAAGAGCAAAAAGGGAAAGATAATTAATTTCATTTATAGGGGAACACATATTACATTGCATAATAAACATTATATTTAAAATAACAACATGTGAAAGAAACTGTATTTATCTCCATAACAATCTTGACATCATTTCCATGTCATATAGAAAATGATCGATGTTTATAGAAAGTTGTAAGTGTGATGCAAGTAATATAGGTTTCTAATGTTGTCATAAATAGAACAGACATAAGTTACAGTAAAAAAAAACAACCTGTAAGCTCATTAATCTCATCATGCCAAATCAAATAGAATATTTTTTCTGTAGGAAAATGTATGCTAAAATATGGGACAGTATATTGTTTATACAATGGTATGCTATAGAGAAATAGTATGCAATATAAATCTTAAACAAATACATTTCACTCATTTACTTTAATTGAATTATTTTCAAAGAGAATACTCGAAGAATCCAAGGAAAATATATGTGGATCTAAGAAAAAAACTTACAAGCACACATGAGAAGAAATAGCTGAATACATTATTTGAAGGTTGTCTATTGTTTTCCTTTTAGGACTTTGTAATCTCGAGATTCAATACAGAACTTTAAGAAAATGACTGAATTCAAAATAATGAATATTGTTCCTGAATATTGTTGTAAAACATACCAAGTACATATTGATGGGAATCACTACTACAAAACTGTGTGGAGATGAATGTGAAGGGTGCACTGTGATGGAAAGTGACTAAGAAGACAGCATAATTACTCTTTCTTGTAAATAATGTACTGCAGATGAACAGAGTTTTAGGCATATAAGCTGGCCTGTAATTCTCTCTCAGAGGCACAGACAGAAACTTAGGAGCAAGCAGCTAGCTGATCTGGACAATGCAGCAAGCTTAATTTATAAGACAGAGAGTCAAGGAAGAGAGTCTTGTCAACCTCAGCTTCCCTACACATTAGCAAGTGTACACATGTGTAGTGAGTGCCAACACATGCGCAGTACATATGAGCATCCACACTATAAACTCATGTATATCCAAAACTTGTTAACTCAAGTAAAGCTAAGTAAACGTAACATCAGAAATCAGATTACCTCACTACTATAACAGGCTCTTTAATAACAAAGAAAGAATTATGGACAACTTTGTGTTACTGCTGTTCATTACCATATATGCAGAGTTACTGTGGTAGTTTACAATCCTGTTTTCTGTATGGTTTCAGAAATCCAATGCCTATTACATTCTACCTGAACAAAATGTTGTATTTGTGGTATAAGGGGCACGTTTGCTGTGCTACAAATTCACAGACATTCAAACTGCCTTACACACAACCTTACTTATTACCTTAGAATCTGCCCTGTCACAGGTGTAGTTCCTCTTTGCTACAGGGCAAAGCTTCCTGGATCAGTGCCTCAGCCTCTGGCCTTTTTACATTTTACAGAGCTCTGGAAAATAGCTCAAAGAAAGAACAGAAGGCTCAGGTCAGTGTAGGGTTGTTCAATCTCAAAGGCTTCTTACTAATACATTTATTTTCATTGTTAAGGAATCTTATTCTTTTCATTTGTGAGGCCCTATTACAGTATCTGAGAATGTGTTCTCACAAATCCCCAGCACGAAGCAATCATTATGAGCACAATTTCTCACCTCAGCCTTGAGACTGGATATTATTGTCCCTGAAATTTTAGGAACTGCAAGTGTAAAGAACATGTGTTTGGGGGTCATGATTTCATTATGTGAGATGAATATAATATATGTAATGTCACCCTATTTGACTCTGTTAGACAAAATATTAACCAGCATAATCCCAGACCCCAATCATGTGCAGATTATTTTAATTTCTGAGATAAAATTCTACTCACTCTATCACTCTTGGTGTCTTCATCTCTCTTCTCTCTCTTTTCCTAGTTTTGAACACAGGCCTGAACTAGACGAGTCAGCACAACTTTGCATCTATGGTGTTCTAATTTTTTTCAGTTCTGCTGTGACACACATTTTTAAATAATGAGAAGCATTTTGCTCTGATTAAATCAAATACACAGAATTCGTAGTACAACTCAGTTGGTAAATTGCTGGGTTAACAGACACTAAGTTTTGATATTTGTCCTCAGCACTGCATAAAACTTGCTGGTGCTGAATCATTGCAATCTCAGTATCCAGATCCAGTGAAAAGTAGAGCAGAAATCCTGAATCATCTTATATAATTTATTATGTCACCCTGTGCTACAGGGTTTCCTGCCCAAAGAAGCAAATGAACATATGGCAAGTCAAATATTAATGTTTATAAACAAATTATCCTGCCCATTCAGGCAAGTGAATTTGCTTCTTTTAAAGGATAAAAACCTCCATGACAGTTGTCTAGACAGGTAAACTGCAGTGATAGGAAAGAAAATAACATGTGCACCTGCTGAAACTCTGCAGACTACCATTTTGTTCTTTTTTTCTTTTTTTGGAACTATCTTTTATGGGGGATGGTTCATAAATCTTCCTTGGCGACTGCCTTCCTCATGGCGGCCAGGATATTGCCAGCTCCTCCCGCTTTCTCGTGGCCCAGATGTGCGCGCCCACCCTCTTCTTGATGAACTAGAGTGCGCACGTGTCTGTGGACACTGAGCGACTCCAGGGCGCGCTGCGCTTGGGGAGCGAAGCCCTGCACCTCCTGGATCGCATCCCTCGCGAAGTTGGTGAGCTTGGTGAGGTGCCCCAAGGCCGGCTGTGCCTTGGTTCCCTGATGTTCTTCTTCACCTTGTGGCTTTGTTGAGGCCATGGCCATGGGGTAGCGCAGGGCCATGGCTGCTGCTCTCCTACCACAGCCAGGACAGGAAGCCCAGTTTGTTATTTCAAGCTTATTCTCTAACCTACTTTCCTGGAAGTTGCTAGTTCCTTCTACTCGATTATCCAGGCTCCATCCGTTTACCTTTATCATATATTGTGCACTTCATGGTTTGTGGAGGACTAGGTTTATTTCATTATTTTCTATAAATAATATAGCATAGACAACAATAGAAAAAATAAACAGGTTTTCTATTTATTAGTCTATTGCAAATAGACATTATACTTCTTTGTCTCTAATCTTGATACACATGTGTGTTTAATCCAGAGAACATTTTTATGAAGTGCAACAGCATATTGCCTAAATAGGCTAATTGCTAAAACAACATCACAGTCACTGGTGGTCACCATATCACTTCTAAATCAATTTTGTTTCTAGGGCAATGAAGAGAAAACAATATTAAACTGTATTTCATTTAGGTTCATCTTAAACTTTGCACTAGATAAATATGACTGTCATTTAATTGGCTATACTTTACATTAATTTATATGTGTGGACATTATAGTTTGCAATTAATATTATGAAATTGAAATCATAAACTTTTTTGTTTTTGTATGCAAACCAATAAAGTTTCATATGATTCAAAGGAAAAAAGTTACATTATACGTATTCATTTAAATAAGTAAAAAGTCTGGTATATAAAACAAAAGTAGTGAACATTTACATTTTTATTACTAAAACTACTAAAAATCTCAAGAAACATTTAAAAAATCTATTCATGTGTCTTTGTGCTGAACTAAAATAATTTTTATAGATTTATTTCCCCTCTTGATTTAAGCATCTTTGATAAAATTAGTTGAAATCAGTAAACTCATTTTTCCAGTTTTCGCTTTTTGAATTCATAATTTCTAATAGTGTCTTGAGGGTAGTATAAGAGAATCACATTAATTGGAAAGTGTTTAACAGTTCTTTACTTTGATAGAGTAGAGTAAGGAAGGAGTTTATGTTATTGTGGAAACCACTAAGCTAAGACATTCTCTCTCCTGGATGTTACCCTCACTATATACCTCCTATGAAGAATATTATGGACTTACAGTGAAAGAAAATATTTTGCCATCTCAGTAACAGAGCCTTGTAAATCTTGGTCTACTTTGATGAGACACTTACAACTTGAAAAGGAACTATGGAATTGATGTTTAAGCTTATAAACATTGAGGAATAAATGGACCTACAAACTATATTTCAAACCTGCTGTATTGTGTATTGGGGGGCATCAGTAAACTTAAGATTTTATATAAAAAGCAAACATACAGTTTTATTATATGCAGAACATGTTTCACCAGGCTTGATTTAATAATATTTTGTTCCTCTTTTTATTGATATTTTCTTTATTTACATTTCTACTGTTTTCCCCTTTCCATGTCTCCTCTATAAAAATTGGGTACAGAGCTAAACAAAATATTCTCAACTAAAGAATACTGAATGGTGGAGAAGCACATAGAGAGATGTTCAACATCCTTAATCATCAGCGAAATGAAAATCTAAACAACCCTGGGATTCAACCTCACACCAGTCTGAATGGGTAAGATCTAAAACTCAGGTGACAGCAGATTCTGGTAAGGATGTGGAGAAAGAGGAACACTCCTCCATTGTTGGTGGGATTGCAATCTGGTAAAACCACTCTAGAATTCAGTTTGGCAGTTCCTCAGAAAATTGAACATAGCACTACCTGAGGACCCAGATATACTACTCCTGGGCATATACCTAGAAGATGCTCCAACATGTAATAAGGACACATGCTCCACTAGGTTCATAGCAGCCGAATACACAATAGCCAGAAGCAACAAAGAACCCAGATGTCCCTCAACAGAGGAATGGAAACAGAAAACATTGTACAATTACACAATGGAGTACTACTCAGCTATTAAAAGCAATAGATTCATGAAATTGTTAGCAAATGGATGGACCTAGAAAATGTCTTCCTGAGAGAGGTAACGCAATCACAAGAGAACACACATGGTATGTACTCCCTGATCAGTGGATATTAGCCCAGAATCTTGGAATACCTAAGATACAATTCACAGACAGTGTGAAGCTCAAGAGGAAGGAACACCAAAGTGTGGATAGTTTGATCCTCTTAGAAGGAGGATCAAAATGCCCATGGGGGGAGATTCAGAGACAAATTGTGGAGCAGAGACTAAGGGAAAAGCTATTCAGAGACTGCCATACCTGGAGCCCATCCCACATACAGTTACTAAACCCAGACACTATTGTGGATGCCAACAAATGCTTGCTGACAGGAGTCTGATACAGCTGTCCCCTGAGAGGCTCTGCTAGTGCCTGACAAATACAGAAGTGGATGCTAACTGCCAACCAATGGACTGAGCACAGGGACCCTAATGGAGGATCTAGAGAAAGAACCCAAGAAGCTATAGGTGTTTGCAGCCTCAGAGGAGGAACAATATGAACCACCCAGTAACCCCAGAACTCTCAGGGACCAAACCACCATCAATCGAATACACATGGCGGTTCCCATGTCTCCAGTACCATATGTAGCAGAGGACGGCCTTGTTGGACACCAGTGAAAGGAGAGGCTCTTGTTCCTGTGAAGTCTGGATGCTCCAGTGTGGGGGAATGGCAGGACAGGGAAGCGGGTGTTGAGGGGTTGGGGAACAAGAGGAGTGAAGATAGGATAGGGAGTTTTGGAGGGGAAAACTAGGAAAGAGGATAACATTGTGATGTAAATAAAATAACTAAAAACAATTAAGGAAAAAAGGTAAAAAAAATCAACTGTATGAAAGAGACAAGAAGAGTTGTCAATACATAAACTGAACAATTCAGGAGGCTGTGTAAAAGAGAACTATGTAGAAAGTGAACCCAGAAGACTCAGTTACACACTCCCTCCCAATGGGAAATCCAGCAGAAAGCAGGGGACAAGGACCTGGGATCATTGAATAGGTATATAATCATGGGTATATAGGAGAAATCATGTCATTTGCCACAAAGTGAGTGGAAAATAACTTAATGTGATTTTGTGCAATCATATAAAATTTTCTGATGAGTCATATAAAAATAAAAGGACAACTTTCTGAGTGTGCAGTTCCTCTGAACTAAAGAGTGTAAAAGAGCCTGAGATTCCACTAACTTCATAATTCTTCCCTTTTATTTTTCAGTGCTGCACATTTCTAGTTACTATGTTTTTCCCCAAATTACTTTAACTTTCAGGGTATTTTGAGCTTCAATTGGAATTTTACATCTTCCCCCCTAGATCTGTGAAAAATATCAGTAGACTGCTGATGATCAGTGGAGATATAGACTGGAGATGCATATGGTGGTTATTGAAGAAACTAGCAATAAAGATGAAATCTGTTCCAGGTATACAACTTCTCAGTATAGATGATACTGAAAGGACTTTAAGTCAGCAATACACAAATATACTTACACATATGTGTTTATTGATGTCATGTTTCAAGGAGTCATGTAGAAGTTTGAGCATAGCTGACCATCATATGAAGAAAACTGAAATAAAATATGCACATGTTAAATAATCTTATTAGAATATCTCAGTTAACCTTGAGTGATATCTTGGCCTCACCTGAGAAGAGTGTAGCAACTATGGATCACCAAGATGAAAATGGTCTTTAGGCATGTCTGTGAGGGGTTGTTAATTGATAGGGGAGGACCCATGCAACTGTGGACATTGCCCACCATTCCCTGGAAGGAGGTCCTGGGCAACTAAGCATGAGCTTGGGAGTCAGCCAGCAAAAACAGTGCTCATTGCTGCAGAAGATTCTGTTCATCATGGCTGGGAGTAGAGTATGCTGGAGCACAGCATTTTAGCCTTGCAGAAAGGCAACAAAGAAGAAGGGGTGCACTCCTCTGGTGACCATCTCCTTTGCTACTGTTTATTCAACCTCAGCTTCCAGGTCAAAGGACACACACTTCCGACATTCAGAGTGGAACACCTGCCATTTGATAATCCCACCTGGAAAATCTCTAACACAACCAGAAATATGCTTCTATGATTTCCTAGATGATTTCAGTCAACTTGAAAGTGTATAAACCATCAAAACATTTAACAGTCTATTTATTATTATATACCTTTCTTCCACTTTGTTTGCAAAGAGAGTACTCAGGGAATTTAATCATCCCAGGAAGAAATTCCCATTAGCTGCAATTCCTGGCCCAAAGGCAAAGTAATTCCAAACTAATACTTGAACATATATGTTAATTGCTGCAATGCTTCAACGAAACAAGAAATAGAATGGGTCGAGCTGACAATTATCTGAAGGACATGAAATGTTCCAATATACATGTAATAAAATGTGCCAATCTACTAACAGAATTTATTTAAAATATTTCAGTTACACTTTAATTATTGCTTGGTACACCTTAGAGTATCAAAAGTACAAAATTAGAATTTCTGGTACTCATACTTCAATATTCATTTTTTAAAAAATATTTTAAATGAAAATTATCAATTATAAATAATAGTGAGATACAATATCATGAATAAATAAATTTACACACTATTTCCTAAATAATATAAATTTCCTAGCTTCTTGTTTATCTTGTGACAGGTGGGAACCTAGTGATACCTAGGCACTCAGACCAAGGGAGTCTAGGGAAGAAAGGATCTTTCTCTACTGGAACAACAAATATGGTTAAGTCTCAATGCAGTTTCAAATGAAGGTAATTTACATGGAATTATGAGAGACAAATTAAAAATGTAAATGTTATTTTTGTGTTTATACTAATGATCCTCAAATGTTTTCACCCAAGTGGTCATATATCACTTTTTCTTTTTATTGCCACTGGGATTAGATAACACAGGTCAATGCCCTTATCAGTTAGTCTTTAGCCTGCATTGCACTCTGTGCTCAAACACTGACCCAAGAAAGTCACGTACAATGCTGAGGTCCAAGGTGCTCAGATTACTCAAAGGTTTTATTACCTACTGAGGAATTTCAGGATTAGGTTCTGAACTTTTTGTTTGTTTTTTGTTTATTTTTTTATTAGATATTTCCTTTATTTATATTTCAAATGGTATTCCCTTTCCTTGTTTCCCCTCCAAAAACACCCTATCCCATTTCCCCTCCCCGTTTACCAACAATCACCCACACACTTTCCTGACCTGGAATTCCCCTACACTGGGGCATTGAGACTTCATAGCAGCAATGGCCTCTCCTCTCCTTGATGTCTGAAATGGCCATCCTCTGCTACATAAGTAGCTGGAGCCATGGGTTCTCTTTGTTTGGTGTTTTAGTCTTTGGGAGCTCTGGGGATACTTGTTGGTACTTGTTCCTCCTGTGGAGCTGAAAATCTCTTCAGCTCTTTGGGTCCTTTCTCCAACTGCTCCTTTGAGGAACCTATGCTCGGTCTATTGGTTGGTTGTAAGCCATCGTGTGTTGATCCACCTTTCAAGAAGGATCAATGTACCCACACTTTGGTATTACTTCTTCTTGAGCTTCATGTGGTCTGTGAGTTGTATATTGGGTATTGGGAGCTTTTGGGCTAATATCCACTTATCAGCAAGTGATTACTGTGTGTTTTCTTTTGTGATTGCTTTACCTCACTCAGGGTGATATTTTCTAGTTCCAACCATTTGCCTAAGAATTTCATGAATTCTGGTATGCACTCACTAATAAGTGGATATTAACCTAGAAAACTGGAATACCCAAAACATAATCCACACATCGAATGAGGTACAAGAAGAAAGGAGGAGTGGCCCCTGGTTCTGGAAAGACTCAGTGAAACATTATTCGGCAAAACCAGAACGGGGAAATGGGAAGGGGTGGGTGGGAGGACAGGGGAAGAGAAGGGGGCTTACGGGACTTTCGGGGAGTGGGGGGGCTAGAAAAGGGAAATCATTGATATGTAAATAAATTATATCGAATAAAAAAATTAAAAAAAAAGAATTTCATGAATTCATTGTTTTTAATAGCTGAGCAGTACTCCATTAAATGTACCACATTTTCCGTATCCATTCCTCTGAACTTCTTAGAGAGCAGAAACTGAGTTTTCCTTCCTCATGGTCATGAAAATGCATTACCCTCCTATGTATAAAAAATCCACTCATAGCTATGCGAAGTTTTTTGTTTCTCATTTCAATAAATAGGCTATTTGTAAGACAGCTCCTAAAGTTGAACATTCCCTAAAAACTCTTGTGCATTACATTTTTAATGGGGAGAGACATCCCAATCCCAAGCCTACCACTTGATTACCATTATAAGGAAATCCCATGGTGGGATTATTTACCAAATTCATAAAACTCAGTCACCACATGTGAGGTTCTATTCACTCTAATTTCTTTAGCAAAAGAGATCTGTGAATCCAATACAAACATGCATCAATACAGATGCACAGACCTGTGTGTGTGTGTGTGTGTGTGTGTGTGTGTGTGTTTGTGTTTGTGTGTGTGTCTGTTTATGTGCATGCATGTGCACGTGTGCTAGAGATCTGGAATGGCAGCAGGCCCGACCAATGATTTTGATTTTTCCTGTCTTTCTTTTTCTGTCTTAGAACATCCTCAGACACCATGATGTCACTCTACCTCCACAAGAGAGATTCCAAATCTTAAGTGTGCTAGAGCAGAGCAATGAAATCAACAACGATTCTTTGTTGGCTTCTTACATGAGCCTGAGGAAAAACGTCTTCTAAATGGCAGCCGAACTGGAAAAATGTGGACAAGGAGAAGCCGCCTTTGTGCTCTCTCACAAATTCCTCACATGAGAACCCACGGTTTCTACTCCTTTCCTGGAACTCTTCCCTTGTTCAACCTGCTGTTCTATTAAGGGTTCTCTCCTTGGCAGACAGCTATGGAACTTGAGGCTGCCATCTCTTTATCAGATTTCTGGCAGCTCACACACAAGCTTTTTCTTGTAATTCAAAGACATGAGGACCAAAGGTGGTGGTATCATGAATAAGGAATATTATTGGTAGTAGACTTAGTTCTTGAACCTGTGCACACATGATCCAGATCATAGTGGAAGAAAAAGGGGACCAGAAAACAGGGTGTATCTGACCTGGTAGGTATTTTGATTTCCAAATCTCCTCTCAAGAAGTCACTGGCTTGTCTCTGATTGGTAGCCAAACTCAGTGAATTCCATGGGAGAGAAGTAGGGCTTCCTAGAGCTCCACAGTCACCAGAGAATTGTGGACTACTTGGGGTCAGTGTGGTTAAGGACAGTTAGGCTTTTTTCAAAATGGTCATCATATTGGGTAGGCAGAATAAAAAGTAGAAAGCAGAGCTGTCACCAGGAAATAACTATTACAGCCTCAATGACAAGTGTGCTTTACCTATAGTAAGGGGATGGTAGAAAAGTCTCACCAACCATAAGAGGCCCTGAATGGTGAAACAGAATATAAGGAGATAGATACACGTGACTCTGAGGAGCTCAGACACTGGGGAGGTGTTTTATGGATATGATTTCATTGACCTTCTGAAGCCTGTGTGATGAGCAGATATAACACTTCCTGTCTACAAAGATAAAGCTCAGGTTTACAGATGAGCTCAGGTTCCACAGTTTGCATTATCCTTGTTTTATACCTCCTAGAACAAAGTTTCTTTTGGGTTTCCACTGGTGCTTTCCAGCAAAATAAAGGCATTCTCTTGAGATCATAGTAAATCTCCCATTATTTCTTTTCTTTTCCAAAAATAAATCACTCTTGCTAAGGAGTCATATAAATTCCCAGACATCAGGTTTCCAAGTCTGAGTTTATCCTCTTCTTGAGCAGAGTTTCTGGCAGGGTTGTGAATCTGTTTTGAATCTTGGACAGACCTGAGGGTTGAAGCAGTTCACCAGCACCTTTCGGTGTAGCATCTGACTATGTCCAACAGCACAGCACTTCCAGGAACTAATCACCCTCGGTATCTAATGTCATTACCTAATGACATCTGATGAGGTTGTGCACTCCTGGTAAGCAATATACAAACCTTCTATGTGGACAAAGATTCATATTGTGATTGGGAATGGAAGATTGTGAACACTGTCTTTATTTTCTAGTTTCAAATTTATGAGGACAACCAGTTTCCTCAAATTTCTGTGGGTCCATCTGGTTCCTCTTGAGTGCTGAGGTGAGAGTGGCACTAGACCACTTTAGCAATGCCCATTGACAGTTGAATGTTTGCTGAATGTGCCATTTTAATGGAAGACTGTGGATATTCTCTTTCCAGGCCAAGGTATGGAAATGGATGTGGGATGTCAGCGTGTGCCTTTTTAAATATGAGAAACATGTGAAACCAAGTATACAGAGGCCAGATTTCCTTAGGTCCTCATTTAGACATATAATTTTCTTTGCACAGCTTTCTCTCTGCTCTATTCTGTTAAGACTCTGTCGAAAAAAATCCCCTCAGAAAAAAAGTACTAAGAGATTTTAGAGAATTTTAGAAGATCAAATATCTTCAAGGTACGTTTTCATTCTCAATGTGGGGGACCAAAAATCTACAGAGTAGTACAAGGCTACTCACAGAAAAGGCACAGATGAAGATACTAGATTGAATGAAGGAAATATTCCTTCAGGATTTCAGTACAGAGGACAGGGTGGCAGGGAATGGGGTTCAAGTCATGCCTGGGATACTGATGCCCCTGCCAACTTATTTTCTTTGTCTTTTTGCTGACATTAGAACTGTTCTAATTATCCATTTTGGTTTGGTATTGCAGAGGACAAAATAAGTTTTTAAGAGAGATGAGGAGCTGAAAAAGGAATTACAAAAGGAATACTTGGAAGAATATCTAAGCTACTTGGCAAAGAAAGTCAGTATGAGAAGCATGGAGACAGGAGAATTTGTGTCACCTACTCAGTCTGTTTCCAGGACTCTCTTGTGCTGTCTCAGTGGAGTGTGTTATTTAATAAAAGTGCTCCACATGCAATGTGCATATGAAGCAAACACACAAATACACACACACACACACACACACACAAACACACACACACACACAATGGAGTGGCATACTGAGAAGACTTAGACCTAGCTTACTGAAAACAGGAAATGAGTAAAGTAGAATAATGGATTTTCAACACACCAGGGATACAGGCCCTACACTGAGATGTCAGACTTTAACAGAACTACATTTGGTTAATATCTTGGCTGACAAGAATTTGCTTCCAAGGTTTGAAGCAGTGGCCTAAATGATTTTCCCTTCCCACAGAAGAAGAATAAAGAGGAACTTGCCCAAAAAGTAGCCTTCTGGGAGGAGATAAGAAACATTCTAGTAACATCAGGATTTTTCAAATGGGCTTCCTAGCCATTTGGAAAAATGTATGGTTCTGAAGGAAACAACTTTGGGGAGGTGGGCTCTGGAGCACCATTAACATCAAAGAAAGCTCAGCCTTCTTTAGTAACAACAAAGACCCTCAGCCCACCAGTGGTGTCTTCAGGAAAGGAAGACTGTGAAGAAGCAGCCCCAGCCACATCACCAGCTTCCAAAGAGGCTGCAGAAACATGCACCTTGGAAAGTCCAGGTGAGTCACAACAGGTTTCTGACTAGGACAAGCCTTGTGTAGAAGTGGTTCCAATTTCTTCTGGATCAGTCACACATGAGTGCAACTGAAGCTCATAAGTAAGGTAAGGCAGAGATGCTGGACAGGTGTCTCAAGTCTGGAGAACTGGACCCCATAGAGAATACTGAATCTCCAGCCATGTGTTCAATATTTTGCTATCAGGGATCAATTTAGTTTCCTCTGGTAACAGAACTTCCTGTGTTGAGTGTTGCCTTTTTCCGTCCTGACAATCTGTCTTGTCAGCTTGTGCAGACCTAGCAATATTTCTGGATGTGTCTGTGAGTTGATGGTAAGAAAGAAAAATTCTGAGCTTGCCTTGCAGTTCTGAGGCCACAAGGGTCTCTCTTTCCCTACAATACTGTACTATTGTGGATATCTCCTGATGGTCTGATCTTGAGAATAGACTGTCTTTCTGCTGTGTGCAGCCTCTTAATACCTGATGGGGTTTCTCATAGGCTCACAGCTCTAGTGTAAATGCTCCATATGATTGAGCATGCCCACAGCTGGCTTCTTAAAGGAGGACTCTATGAAATACTTGCAGTTTGACTCTATGTCTGGAAGTCACAGACTTGTAAGTAACTTGTGTGAGACTGTGCCTAAGGAAAATCCCAGCAGGACACAGGAAAATACATGTCCAGATCTTAGAATCCAGAGGCCAAAAAATCTGGAGATATGAACTAAGAATAGAGAAGACATATCTCTGCCTGGGGAAACACAGCAGAAGTTTTCCTATTCTCTTACAATTTAGATCCCTGGAGACATATGGTCCATACCTAAGTTAGAAGACTTTGTCCAATGAATCCCTCCACACACATAGATATTTTATAGTCAGCCCAGATTCACAACCAAAAATATTGCTCTATCCGCTTAAGCTGACAGTAAAGTCCAAGGCCCCATCTCCCAGACACCAATACCCAGAACTCAGAGTAATACTTCCCGCCCATGATGAGGAGCAGAATGAAGGAAAGAATCCCAATGACTTTGAATTTCTCTCCCAGGCTGCCAGACTGAGTACTGCTCAGAGATACCAGGCCCTCTCACCTCAGACTTTTCTAAATTTTTCATTACAGTTCAGAAGAGACCTGCACCTGCTGGTCCTCCCTCAGGATTTATGTGAGAAATTCCTCCCCTCAGGAAGGCAGAACACCAAGAAAAGAATCAGGAAATGTGGTGTATTATGTGAAGCCTTGGAAAAGATATGAACACGTCTCCTGATCTGGGGCCATTTCTTTCTCCTTGATTTTACATGACTGCCAGGGAACATATTTAGAGTATATATCCACACACATCACCCTCCAGAGGGAACTATGTGTGACAAGGACTGGCCATCTTGAATTTGATGACTGTATTTGGTTGCTTTTCAGAGTCCATGGAAATGAACACTATAATTAGAAATTTTCATGGTAGTTGGGGGCTAGAGCCAGTAATTCTAGTCACTCACAAAATGAAGCTAAAGGCTTCCTACAAACTCAAATCAGCTCCACAGTCTGAGTGTCATATTACCTAAAGGATAAAGAAGGCAGCCCGAAAGCATAAGGCAGCCAGGGAGGCATAAAGCAGGAATAGACATGGTGCCTAGTTGCAAAGAGAAAAGGCAACTGCTTTTGTGTCCTTGACTTCGTACCTACTCTGGTAAGCTTTGGAGTATAAATTATCAAGACACCTCAGGACACCTGAGCAGACCTGCTGACTGCTACAGGAAAGAGCCTAGGACCAGGAGGTGTCAGGATGAATATCTCCAGTTCCACTCAACATATTTTCCTTTTTACTGTATCTCAACAAAGCACAATAGCACCCAAAACAACAAAGAGAGTAGGAACAATGAGATGTATGCACTGGTGTGGCCTGCGTCATGTGTGTATGAGAGGATGGGTCTAAGTCCTCCAAGAGTTGTGTTACCTACATCATCATTCCCCTCCAGAAAGGAGCCCAAGATTTTTGCTATGCACAAAATGAGAAGTATCAGTTCCTCAGATAAGAAGAACTGGGTCTTCTTACATTGGGTTGGATTCATGTAAGCAAATGGAACTCGGTAACTGAGGGTACCTCTTGTCTCTCTCTTAGAAACAGCCAGCCTAAATAGTGCTCTGCACAGAGTCAATCCATTCCAGATCTTCTTCACTGACCATATACAGTCAATAGTGAGCAGTTCGAGTTAAAGGAGCATTTCCTAGTACTTTTACAGCTCCTTGTATTTTATGTCTTACTCGGAGTAATTCTTCAGTGTTCCAACTTGATACGAATCTGCATGAAAAACGGTTGCTTGCAAGGATGTATTAAAACAGTCTGTACAGACCACATACCTAAAAGATGTAAAAATGAAACTTAAGTATGCCAAGAGTGTCCTTTCTAATGATTATGTTTTGTATTTATGAAGAAGTACTTCCTTTGTGCCCAACCAAAGAGATCCTACAAGCTAGGTTTACAAGTATTTGCACATGCAGAACATACATCTTTTGATTTTCAAGGGAACACACTATTTGCCTAGAGAGTCCTTTGGATGAGTATCTCATTTTCAAAGACCGCTGCTCACAAAACAATTGAAATTCTTGTAACTTGCTAAATATAAGCCACAACAAGGCGGTTTGCTCTTAGGTTTTGTAAGATCTTGGAGTCAGACCTTGAGAAGTGCTGATGTGTGAGGCAGTCTCCTGTGACTTCGTGTTCTTCCATCCAATTGCATCTATTCTTACTGCAATGCCTACTTCAATAATATAATATGCCCAA
Organism: Apodemus sylvaticus; assembly: GCF_947179515.1. Classification (NCBI taxonomy): domain Eukaryota; kingdom Metazoa; phylum Chordata; class Mammalia; order Rodentia; family Muridae; genus Apodemus; species Apodemus sylvaticus. The sequence continues at coordinate 197,679,862 of NC_067472.1, read as the reverse complement.
TTGAAATTTGGCCTTTTGTGTCTTGGGACTCAAAAGGGAGATTATAGAGAAAATGAGTAAGGCACATGAGGCAAAAAGCACAATATACTGCCGGAGAAAAATATAGGCCAGTGTGGGTTGCAGAGGAAGAACTGCCACACGTAAGGCAACTTATGATAACTTAGGAAGAGGAGTCCAAAACAGTATATAGGGGAGGGGGATAGTATTGGAGATTGATACACTGACCTCCTGTATCAGTGAGCATTTCTGTTGGCTGGGATTTATGGTTTGTATTGGAAAAGAATACCTGATATGTGTTGATATGAGCCATCAGAACCATGCCATCCCTTGTCTTGGATGGACTGGAAAAGTAGTGGTGATTTTGAGTAGAGGGAAAACATTGTGGACTATTCTGAGCAAAATTATGGTGTGATCAAAGCCATACTCTAGAAGTTAAAATGAAGGAGATGCAAAGCTGCTTGGTTAGGGAAAGTCAGGTGAGGTTTGGGAGCTGATACCATGGAATGATGATAAGGGGGGTGATAGTCTTGTGTGTGTGTGGAGGAGTGATCAGGGGAATTCAGATATCCAGGTAATAGGGATAAAGTTTGAGGAATCTGAGACAGGGCAGGATTCCAGTTAGGATCATGGTGAGGGCAGTGTTCATCTCATAAACATGAGTAGGATTTGTATAAGAGGACAGAACTTGAAAGTGAGATGTAGTTATAAAGTTTGTAATTGAAGGCACATGTGAGATATTACAACTACATCAACATTGGGAGAATGAAGTGAGAAGGCTAGAGAGGGACCTGAGGCACTTAAACATGCAGGCGGCTCATGAACTCGGTAAATATGGAGAACTGGCTGCAAGAGAAACAATTCCTAGCAGCTTAGGTGAATGCCTAATGAGGAAATCAGGGACCACAGTGGGGATGAAGGAACAACAAGGCTGAAAGGGCACTGGATATGAGGTTCACAGAAGCCATAGGATGGGGACACAGGAAGCAGGAATTCAGGATGGAACCTGCTGGAGTTCTGGGGATATTGACTTAATGTATTTTAAACCATGGAAGGCAGATAATGCAATGTCCAGTAATGTCATAAAATCTAGTTATACTGTCACTCTCCTGGACCCCCCAGCATTCAGGAGGATAGAGTGCAAGTTGGTGAATTTGGTGCCACGTAGAGTGAACAGTAATATTGTGCCTCAAAACAAAAGTCACTTGATGAGAAATTGGCCATTGTGGATTCTGTTATAACTGTCATACTGAAGCTGGCATCTAGGCCCTAGAATCTAGGGGAATTTGAAGAGGAGGCTGCTCTTTGGCAATGGGTTAGCAGATTACTGTCATGTAGGAGCTGTGAAATAGTTTGGACATGGTTTCTTCTTGTTTATTGTTTTTTTTTTAATTTTTTACTTTTTCATTGATTTCACTTTAGATTTCCAAAAGCTTGATGTTTTAAATGATAGCTTAGGTGTGAGTATACATACATAAACACAGTTGTTTAATGGCTCATGTGGGAAGCCTCTGTGTTCATACACAACCTAGAGAAAGAAACGAGAATGTGCTAGAAGCCTGCTCGAAATCTCACTTTCTCCCTCGAAGAATGAAACCCCTCTTGCTCTCACCATGTCTTCCTCCATTTTACATGTGCACCGCTTCCATTCTAACAGTGATTCAATTGCAATGGGTAGAAATGTAACTTTTACAACTGGCTTGCAGGGCTTAACATCTGCAAGATTTATCACCATTCATGCAAGCAATTGTTTGGTGGGTTTTTACATATGGAGACCCAGTGAAGGAAGAAGAAAAGTAATGGAAAAAGACATAGTATGATCATATGACAGTAATACTATACTACATCAGAAGGACAGAAGTAGCTCCTTCTCACATAGGGAGAAATCCCATGGGTCTCAGGGGCAGGATACAATAAAAACAGCTGCATTATCAAAGAGATTGTTGAAGAAGTTATCAGAAATATTGATGAAGCAATCAGTCTGCTGTTGTCAGGAAGGAAGCAGAGATGGGTTAGAAGTGAAGACAAAACTTGGAATAGTTACTGTCTAGACATCAGGTTTAACTAAGCAGGGATGACCAAAAGGGCCTTGTCCTAACTGAGGGACAAGCTAAAAGTAAGTGTAGTGGTTGGAATACTCCTGTCCCAGGCAGGGTATTGTGGGGTATGGCCTTGATGGACTAGCATTGGCATTGTTGGAGGAAGTGTCTCTTTGCGCATGAACTTTGAGGTCCTCCTTGAGAGAGGAGGAGTCATTTTTCTCCTTTTTGCCTTTCAAACGAGATGTAGAACTCTATGCTCACCAGGCACCATGTTTGCCTGAATGCTATCATACTTTCTGCTATGTCGATAACAGACCAAACCTCAGTACCTGTAAGCCAGCCCCAATTAAATGTTGTCCTTTATAAGTGTTGGATTAACCATGATGTTGATTCACAAGAATGAAAACACTAACTAAGGCACTAAATGAGAAAAATGCAGTATATTTTGAACATTATGAATTAGGAGGACAAAGAAGATGGTTCCACATTACTGCTGCACATGACAGATGGCAGTCTACATTCAAGGATTATTTTGGAAATCACAGGAGAGAACAGATTGTTAATGTTCCTTGTGCCTCCCTTCCTTGGTGAATCAAGCATAGCTGGCTGGGCTAACTTAGAATTCTTTGCTTCTTTTGTCTTCTCAGACCCATCCAACCCAGACAGCCTTCTGGTCAAGTGCAGAACTGCACACACATTTTGGATATCAAGTGGTGCTCCCTGAATCCATTGCTGTGGTGTGTGCCCCCAAGTATAAATAGTAAGTATGTGAGATTCAAGTCTGGAATTTACAAGTACAAAATCACCAATGTCTCAAAACTATTTAAAAACTGTCTTTGTACAGAATGTCTTGACTGATTGCTATGAATGCCTTCCTTTTATGTGCATATTCTAATGATCACCAACCACTCTTAAAAGACAGGATGACACCACTGCTGGTTTTTAAGACAACCTTTTAAGAAGTAACTTTAAGAGGCAGAGATTGAAGAAATTCAACAGGAAACACTATATGGGAGTTCCATGTCTCTTCCTTCCCAAGGCTGTATTCTGAATTCTTCAGGCAAAGTAGTGTTGGGTAAGCAATGAATATGATTAATTTTTATTTTGTCACTTGATGTCCTAAAGAAACAAGCTAACCCCAGTTTTATATTATTGTCCCTTGTTCCTCACAATCAATGGGCAAGAATTCATTGTGCAAGAAAGGGATCCAGAGACAGTGAGACAGAGAATTTTTTACACACAGGGGAAAGAGAAGGAGGACACAGATGACAGAGTGGAGGACATTGAGAAGATTAGGAGAAGGAGGAGGACTATGAAAAATAGAAGGAAAATGAATATCGAGAGAAAGAATACAAAGAAGGAAAGAAGGAAGAGAGGGAGAGAGAGAGAGAGAGAGAGAGAGAGAGAGGAGAGAGAGAGAGAGAGAGAGAGAGAGAGAGAGAGAGAGAGAATGTAGATGGAAGAGAAGGGGAAAGAAATCAAAGACAAGAAAGGACAAAAATAAGAAACTAGAGGGCAATTAAGATTGGACAGGGATGACAAGGTCTAGAAGGAGGACAAAGATGACAATGATGAATTGCAAAAGGAAGATAAGTTCACAGTTTCTAAGAGAATGGCAACATTTTTCAGAGAAGATGAGATGAGAGTTGGGAGGAAAAGAGAGAGATAAGAAGGGAAAGAGAAAAGGGAGAGATAGGGAGAGACATATGAGAAAGAAGAGAAGAGGAATGAGGAATGGAAAATTGAATGAAAGGAGGAAGGTGGAGAGAAAGGTGGAGATGAGAGACAGGAAACTTGGACTTGGAGGCAAATGTGTGCAACTGTGAGTCTGCCTTTTCTCATTTCAGAATTGAAATTTTCACACTGGTACCTACTGGATTAAAATAAATACTCAATTATCTACAGAGTGGGCTCCATGCCCACAGACAGGACACAGCTCTCTTTTGTGTATGTATCTTTGTGCAAGTAAACAAGGCCGTGTTTTCAGTCAGGACACAGTGCTGATTGGTTTTTATCATTTTTTCCTTACCCTCCTGGCAGTTCAGCTTCATCACCCCCTTCTTAGAAATCCATAGTAACCAAATATCTATGATTCTGGGATTAGTGAATGTACGTTTTCTCATATTTGAAATCTGATCATTCACTGTCTCTGAGATGCTATTCCTTTCTGCCCCATAATCCTGATATCTGAGGATACTAATACTCTCAGGAAAAGATTAAGGAAAGAGGACGTGTGTGTACCTCAGAGTCAGAGTGTGAGAGCAGCATGCTTGAGGCTCTGAATTCCATTCCCAGTAACATGAGGAAAAGAACAAAGTATGAAACTCATTGGCTTATTTAATGCTTATTCCCTGTTACTTTGTTCTTTATCAATGTAACTTTCAGTCAGAAATCTGTATGCAAAGGACAAACTTGCACAAAAGGTAAATTATGCAAATCTTGTTCTGGAATTTTTTCTAGAAGTATATGGTTCTCACCATCTAGGGAGGTGGTTTCTTCTCCTATGTTGTGGTCTGTGATCTCACACTTAGTATGATCAGATCTCTGTGTGTCAGATCAGACCCAGATAGTAAGATTCTATCTCTTTACTACCTATCAGCCAGGACTCTTCCATTGAGTATAGATTCAGAGGAGATGCAGCAACATAGAGAAAGGACCAAAACGTGTCCCATGAAATAGATAAGAACCAGAAATTCAGTCATAGAGATCCAAAGTATTCTAAGATACTATCTCTCTCTCTCTCTCTCTCTCTCTCTCTCTCTCTCTCTCTCTCTCTCTCTCTGTGTGTGTATGTGTGTTTCTATATACTTATAAATGTATATGTGTATACATTTTGCATTATTCTCCTTATCAAAAATACTGAGACCTAATAAAATTTAAGATTTCTTTTATAATACACACATATTATCTTCCTTCTGTAGCATCATTGTGCAGACATGTGAAAACAGATACTGCCACGACAGCTGCCCCACAGTTGTTGGCATCAGAGAGAACAGTGTCCTCCTCTACGAACTGAGCCTTGGAATTTAGTCTTCCAAGAAAAAAGGCAGGAGTTGAGCTGGCTCTGTGCGGTGACAGAATCCATTTCCAAGAGAAAGTCCACAAACAGCCTGCAAGGAGCTTCTTTAAGAGAAAGAAGCTCACTAAGGAGAAATCTCCTGAGAAAAGGTAGCAAGGCAGAGAACAAAGGTTGTTTTATCGTCATCATCATCATCATCACCATCATCATCATCATCATCATCATCATCATCATCATGTTAAGGTCTTTGAAGGCTAAGGCTTTGTTCCTAATTTACTGGAAGCATTCACAGCCTCTCTCACTCTTACAGACCACAAACTGGGTTCTTTGGTATAAACTGTTCAGACATCATTAAGAGACCTGATTCTTGTCCCCTGGACTGGTTTCCTTGTTTCAGATGTTCTCAACTACACAGTTTAGGAAAGCAGGGCCTGCTCAGCAGCTTGGGTGGCATGACGCACAGCCCGGCCGGACAGCCAGCTCACCTGTTTATAGTCTATCCAGGAAGAGATGTCAGTAAACATGGTGGCTGTGGTCAATGGCTTGTCTGCCATTATCCAAGAGAAAGAACTGAAAAATAGTGTGCACTGTAGGTCAGGGCTCTGGAGGGCAGCTGAGGAAAGGATGGAGGAGGCTGCCAAGCCACACCTCAAAGCCAGTTTGTACATGGCAGGGATGAGACCTGAATTTCTGGGGAATATGGAGTTCATCTTCAGTTATGGGCCATAGTCTGGGCCCTGCTGAAAAGGCACAACATTATCCAGGCACCACCACACTGCAGACCTCCCAACTGTAGTGGAGTCCAGATGTCACCCAGCACTGTCCCACCTTCAGCAAAAGGGAAGTACACAGGCTAAGGCCTAGGCTGAAAAAAATCAAAATCTTCCAAACAGTCTGAGAGCCACTGGCAGCTATTGTCACACAGAAATCTGCTCTGCCCAGAAGTCTCTGGCCTGGCTCTGCTGAAGCACTTCCCACTACCTCCGGACCAGAAAGGATGTGACCACACACGGGAGCCTGAGGGGGTTCCTAAAAATGAATAAAAACAGAGGCTTACATGAGAGAGGAACCTGCAAATGTGCTAGGAGCCTCCTGACCTCCAGAGGAAGTGGTGTAGTCACAGAGTAGGCAGGACTCTGATGCTGGGGATCTCAGGGCTTTCTAGCACTCTAACTATGGAAATGCTGAGGATAACTCCTGAAAAGTCCTAAAAACCTTTTTTTTGTTCTTTCTGAGGGTAAAAGACTGCTGGCTTAGGTGATTAACACCTGCCACCTAATAGGATTAAGCAGTGTGGCCTTGGTTCTATCTCAGCAGGAACTGCTGAGGTCTAACTTACAGCCTGCTTGTGGGAAGTGGGGAAAGAAAATGGGTCACTTAGAGAAGTGGTTATAGAATTTCATACTAAGTTGCAAAAAAATTTCCTATGAAATTTATCTAAGGTGAAAAGCTGAAAGATCCTAAGCAGGGAAAGGGAAAAAAATCGTGTCTGATTGGGGAAAACCAAAAATTCCTAGTCTAAGTGAGGAAGGGGAAAATTTCTACCCTAAATCTAAGTGAGGAAAAGAAAAAGAGTGAGGAGCTCTTTTTCTTTGTCTTCAGCACTTATACGTTTTTCACAATACATAATCACATGTTACAAAGTTCATCATTATTTCACACAAAAATTCAAATAATTGAAATAGAAGTTTACAACAGAGAATATTTACATGCATGTCCATGAGGAACAATTATCTACCTAAACTTGCATCACCTGTGTGGCTGACCTATTGGGACTGAGCTGCTATACTCAGGATGATATTCTCCAAATTCTTCCCTTTGCCTGAAAAATTCGTGATGTCTTGGTTTTTGACAGCTGAACAATATTCCATTTTGTAGATATACTCTATTTTCTTCAGGTGAGGGACATCTAAGTTGTTTCCAGTTTCTGGCTATTACAAATAAAGCTGCTATGAATATGATGGATCAAGTGTCTGTGTGAGGTGTTGGAGCCTCTTTTGGGTATTTGCCCAAGAGTGATACAGCTGGGTCTTAAGGCAGAGCTATTCCCATTTTTCTGAGAAAATACCAAATTGATTTCCAATTGGTTGTAAAAGCTTGCACTCCCACCAGCAGCGGAGGAGTGTTCCCATTGCTCCACATCCGCTCTAGCGCGTTCTGTCCCTTCAGTTTTTGATCTTAGCTATTCTGTGGGTGTAAAATGGAATCTCAGAGTGTTTTGATTTTCTTTTTTCTGATTATTAAGGAACTTGAGTATTCCTTTAAGTATTTTTGTGAGAAAATCTGTTTAGTTCTACACCTTACCCCCACTTTTTTGTTGTTGAATTCTTTGGATTGTTGGTTTATAACTTCTTGAGTTTTTTTGGTAAATTTTTGATATTAGCCCTCTCTCAGATGTAGGATTAGTAAAGATCCTTTCCCAATTTGTGGGCTGATGATTTGTTATATTGAAAGTGTCCTTTGTGTTACAAAGGCTTTTCAGTTTCATGAGGTACCATTTATCAGTTGTTTATCTTAGAGCCTGAACCATTGGTTTTTTGTTCAGGGTTATGTCTCCTTTATCAATGCAATAAAGGGTATGTCCCATCTTCTCTTCCATGAGATTTAGTGCATCCGGTTTCATATTGAGTTTCTTGATGTACTTGGACTTTAGTTTTGTGCATGATCAGTATGGATCTATTTTTATTCCTCTACATGGAGAGACATCCGGTTAGTCCAGCACCATTTGAGGGAGCTTTCAGTTTTCTATTATATGGTTTTGGCTTCTGTATCAAATATCAATTGTCAATAGATGTGTGGGTTTATTTCTTGGTTTTCCATTCAATTCCATTGATCAATGTGTCTGTTTATGCACCAATACCAAGCAGTTTTTATTACTATTACTCTGTAGTACTGAGTGATATCAGGGACTGTGATTTCTCCCAATGTTCTATTATGGTTCAGGACAGTTTTGGCTATCCTAGGTTTTTTGTTTTTACATATCAAGTTGAGAATTGATCTTTCAAGGTCTGTAAAAAAATTGAGGTGGAGTTTTAATGGGGATTACATTGAATCTATAGTTTGCTTTTTATAAAATGGCCAGTTTCACTAGGTTAGCCCTATCCATCCATGAGCATGATACATCATCCCATCTCCTGATATCTTCTTCAACTTCTTTCTTCAGGGACTTGAAGTTCTTTTCATACAGATCTTTTACCTGCTTGGTTAAAGTCGCAACAAGATATTTCTTTCTAGGACCATTTATCAGGAGGGCTGCTGCCTTCTTTGAGTAAATTTGTATCCAGACACTTTGGTGAAGGTGTTATCAGATGTAGGAGATATCTGATCGAATTTTTGGGTTGCTTCTGTATTCTATCATATCCTCCACAAATAGCAATATTTTGATTTCTTCCTTTCCAAGTTGTATCTACTTGAACTCCTTTTGTTGTCTTATTGCTCTGGCTAGAACTTCAAGTACTAGGTTGAATAGATAGAGACAGTGTGGGCAGCCTTGTCTTGTCCCTGATTTTAGTAGAAAAGCATAAATTTTTCTGCATTTAGTTTGAGTTTAGCTATTGGCTTGCTGTATATTGCTTTGATTGTGTTAGGTATGTGCCCTGTATACCTGATTTTTAAAAATTTCTTTAAAATGTAGATGTATCAGATGTTATCAAAGATTTTTTTCAGTATCTAATGAGATAATCCTGAGGGGATTTTTTTTCAGTTTATTTATACAGTGGATTACTTTGATGTATTTTCTTATATTGAATCATCCATACATCCCTGAAATGAAGACTATTGATCTTGATGGATAATTTCTTTGGTGTGTTCCTGGACTCAGTTTGTGAGAATTTTTATTGAGTATTTTTGTGTCAATGTTCTTAAAGAAATCGATCTGACATTTTCTTTCTGTGTTGGGACTTTGTATAGTTTAGGTATCCGGGTCACTGTGGATTCATAGAATGAGTTTGGAAATGTTTTTATTTTGTGGAATAGTTTGAGGAGTATTGGAATTATCTCTTCTTGGAACATCTGGTAGAATTCTGCACCAAAACCCACTGGCCCTGGGCCTTTTTTGGCTGGGAGACTTGAAATGACTGCTTCTCTTTCTTTAGTGGTTTTGGGCTATTTAAAGAGCTTGCCTGATCTTGATTTAACTTTGGTTAGTAGTATCTGTATAGAACATCATCCATTTTGTTAAGATTTTCCAATTTTGTGGATGACAGGTTTTGGAAGTAAGACCTAATGATTCTTTGACCTTCCTCACTGTCAGCTGTCAGGCCTCCCTTTTTATTTCGGTTTTTGTTTCGGAGTCTGTATCTCTATAACTTTGGTAATTTGACTAAGGTTTGTCTATTTTGTTGATTTTCTCAAAGAACCAGCACTTGGTTTGGTTGATTCTTTGCACTGTTTTCTTTGTTTCTAACTGATTCCCTTCAGCCCCAATTTTGATTATTTCCTGCCTTCTACTCCTCTTTGGGGTGCTGATTCTTCCCTTTTTTCCTAGAGCTTTCAGGTGTTTTATTGTGATGACTATTCCTTGCTGCCAACTTGACTACGTGTGAAATGAAGGATAATCCAGAAGTGGAGGCCACACCTGTGATCCAGATCTTGAGGCAGGAAGGCACAGGCTTCTGATCTAGATCTTAGCAGGAAGATCTTGAAGCAGACTGGCTATGCAAAGCTTAGCCCCAGGCAAAATAGTCCATGCCTTTAATCCTGGGAGACTTAGACAATCAGATCTCTGTGAGTTCAAAGTCAACCTGGGACAAAGCAAGTTCCAGATCCAAACCTGGTTGCACACACCTGTAATCTGAGTGCCACACATCCTGATGGAGGCCAATATATGGACAATGGGAGGAGGGCTCATTCTCTGCCTGCTTGCTCTGACTTGCCAACACATGTGTGGCAACCTACCTCTTCAGGATTCCAGCTTGCACAGAATATCAGCTGGAACTACTAGACTATTGGACTTCCCATTCACAGTTGCTAATTGTTGGGTTGGTTGGATTGCAGATTGTAAGTCATTACAATTAATTACCTTCATTTATAGAGACATCCCATAAGCTCTATGACTCTAGAGAATCCTAACTAATATGACTTAAATGTCTCCAATATGAGAACTTTCTAATTTCTTTATTTAGGCATTGCACTATGAACTTAGGACTCTTTTCATTGTGTCTCATAAATGTGCCTTCATTTAGTTGCATTCTAGAAAGAACTGAATGTCTTCCTTTATTTCTTCCCTGACCTAGAGATCAGTGAGCAGAGAGTTGTGTAGACTTTCTGTTGTTTCTGCTGTTGTTGCAGGGCAGCTTTAACCCATGGTGCTCTGACAAGGTACAAGGTGTCATTTCAATTTTCTGGTATCTGTTGATTTGGGATCCATAGTATGGTCAATATGGGAGAAGGATCCCTGAGGTGATGAGAAGAAGGTCTATTCCTCAGTGTTTGCTATTGTGCTACATCCACAGTCACTGAAATGCCATTCTGTCTTTGAATACAGGCAAAATACACAAGGCAGCTATCATAAAACAGATATCAGTTGAATGTATTTGATAAATTTATCTCTATAGATTTAGCAGCCTCACCTGTTGATACTAGTAATATATAGGCTAAATCTGCCACCACTCCTGAGATAAATATATTAAATACATATTACAAGAAGAAACATACAGGATATAATATAGCAGATAAATATATATATATATATATATATATATATATATATATATATATATATATATATATTAATTATCTTTTCAAATTTTCTCAGATTGTAATCTGGAGAAAGTCACCTGCTAAACTCTGCTATTGGTTGAGAATATGAAGCTATGGCTTCTGCATCACCCTTGGAAGAGTTGCCTGGAAGGAAGGACCACCCAGAGTCCCACATGCCTCCAGACGTGACCTGAGAAGAGGCATGGGCCTGGGCAATGGATGATTTTGAGGCCTTGAGTCATCCCTCCTGCCAGCACCCCTGGTGCTGTGGGCCTGGGAACCCCAGCATAGCCACACTGCTGGATGAAGCTGCATTTGGAGAAGAGAGGGGACAGAAACGCTATAGAGAGCCACATGAAGAGGAGCCAATGGCTGAGAGTTCAGAGAGACTTTGGGGTCCTCAAGAAGTAGGAGTCACATCCAGGAGAAGGGTCCAATGGGCTCTGAACGAGCCAGAAGATGACAGCGCCCACCACAGTGGAGACATGCTTGACCCAGGTGAATCCTGGAGCCAAGGGCGCTCCCAGAAATGACTGAGGCTACAGGATTGGGGAACCTGGAAATAAAAGACACCCAAGCACTGTGGGAAGACTAAGAGAATAAGCCTTGGAATCCCTCACTATATTCAATGGGAGAAGGCAGAGCAAACCTGAGCAAGAACCTCATTCTGCCCCTGTGGGCTTCTGTGCTGGGACTGTGCCCCACGTGCCCAGGAGCCTTGAAGCTGCTTTCTTTTGTCCTCCTGCCTTTTCAATTGATACGTGAAGGAATTTTTCCTTAAATCTATGTAAAATCATTGGATTCTGATGTGTAAAGTGCACAGAATTGAAATCTTTCCTCTCCACAACTTATGTAATTGTATTTCAAGGGCAAAGACAGAATTTGAATATGGGGTAGGAAGTGGTCACTAATCAATTCAGAGGAATTTCCTTGTGGGTGGAGTTTCATTAGGGGTTGGGGTGTGAACACTAACAGGCTTTTTAGGGAGAAAAGAGTTGCCCACCCACTACAATTTCTTATATTGTTTTCAATAAGATTGTAAAGTGGAAGCCTGGGTTCATGTTGGGGGACATGGGTGGTAGGTGATCTGCAGGTTACAATGGCAAGAAAGGAACAATCTGATTTTAGACCTTCTGAATTGACCGCCAAGTGATGACAGGATGTCAGTTCCAGGGAAGAATAAAACATTTCTCTTTAAGACACCCTCATTTCAGATGTTACTGTGAAAAGTTGACTGCCACATCCAACAAACAAATGTGGCTCGTGGATGATATCTGAGGAACAGGCAAATGCCTCTTAAATTTATAATTAAATAAGGATTTCCAGAGCCAGGCATGCTTGTGCACACCTTTAAACCTAGCACATAAGAAGAAGGCAGGTCTCTGAGTTCAAGGTCAGTCTGTTCTACATAATAATTCTGGGACACGCAAGGACTGCAAAAGGAGACCTTGTCTCAAAATAAGAAAAATTCTTTTTGTATTGAGTAGAGAAATTTGCCAAAAAGACTTTCAGATGATCTGGTCCTTTAATCATCTGAGCACTTCCAAGGGTGTTAGGTGGAGTCTGTGTGCAGAGAGATGGTGAAGATAAGTAGCTACTCTCATAACAATGAATTGAATCCCCTGTGTAATAGGTTTTAAAGGAACATTCCCTGAGCGGAGCAGATCAGTAAGGTAATTGCAGTAACTGGGACAGCTAATCATCTTGTCCCACTCTAGGACATCCATGGGTTCCACATCCATAGATGTGAAAGAGCCTAGGGACGTTGTCAGATGGGATGCAGACATGGCTAATCCCTCTGCAACAGCAGCCTCTGGGGTTTCACAGTTCAGAGATGCCTGACTTAGGAGGGGAGTGGAACTCTAAGGACTATGCTCTCTCAGGTGAGATCTGCAGACCTGAGATCTGTAGGAAGGCAAATTTTCTTTTCTTTTTGTATTTGCTTGTGTTTTCTCTGTGTATATTTGGTTATCCTGCTCAGTGGGAAAAAACCTCCTCCCTCCTTCACTCTGTGTTCTTGATGGATGGATTTCCACAAGAAGTTTTAATGCTGAAGTCTCCTGCTGAGCAGGAAATCCCTTCCTTCCTGTTCTCCTGAGTTGGGAAGGGAAAGAGATGCTGTACCTGGTGCTGAGACTGGTCCTTGATCTCCCGGGTCTCCTTCTGATTCCCAGTGTGGTTTGTTTACTTTAATAGTTCATTAAATACCATAACTTGCAGTCATTTGCATATAAAGACACAATGTACTTCAGTGTCTTGAAAAGCACAAAATGATCATGGAATGTTACAAACAACACAAAGTCCCTGGACATTTCAGAGTTAAATAACCTTCTGATTACCCAGACTCCATTCCCTGGGAGCTCTTGGAGGTCAGTCTGTGAACTAGTCATTGGACTCGTATTTAATTTAGGATACCTTTTCCAATTCTTTTCAGGATGTGTTTGAAGCTCCCCTAAGGTCAAGGGGGGTGTCTAGGAAGGGAATTTAGCTCTTGCACCCCTTGGAATTTTCTTGGTCCCCACAATCCTACTAGAATTCAGTACAATGTAGCAGATCCAGGCTTAGCATGGCCATGGCTCAGTAACCAGACTGGAAGAGTTCGCAGGTTAACTGTCCTCGATCCATCCACTCAGCCCTGGTCACTAGAGTGGCTATGGTCTGAAGATCCTCAAGCAATATCTGAGCGAAACACCTTCTCCAAACCCATCTGTAACACAACATGTTTACAAGCCAGAGATTCACAAGAAAAAATGATCCATATTTGTTTATTATTTATTCTAGCTCCAAGGCATCTAAACTGAAAAAGGCTTCTACTCCTTTAAATTTATATGCTAAATAGTATTTCAATGTACAGAATCCAGTCAAGACTGGAATAAAGAGAGTACTGAACTGCGAGTTACAAGATAATCCCCATTCAACTTTGATACAAAATTATCTTTTGTCAGTTTTTTTTTTTACTAGAAACTGATTCATTTTACAAAAGATTCCTGCTATTAATATGCTTTTCCTGCTATTATTAAACATATACGAAAATCAATTAATAATAGCTCACGCCTATGGAAAAGATTTCTGCCGGTCCACGAACATGTACTATTAGGATTATTAACTATATTATTATTAACTATATTACTATTATTATTATCACTGTTATTATCTATAGCCACCAAAATTCTGTCATGAAACGGACATGAAAATAAGGCTTGAAATTCATTAACTCCACTATACTAAAAACTAAATCATTATTACTATTATTAACTACGTCATTATTATTTTCATTATTAACTACGTCATTATTATTGCTATTACGAACTACATGACTAGGATTGTTACTATTGACTTCATTATTGTTACTATTATTATTTACTATATCCGCCAGAATTCTGCCATAAACAGACAAGAAACTGAGGCTTCAAGCCGATTAACTCCACTCTATTATTAACTTCATTAACTTTATTATCATCATCATCATTATTATTAGCTATATCATTATTATTAATTATATTATCATTATTAAGTGTATTATAATTATTATTGCTAACTATATTATTAATATTATTAACTATGCCATTATAATTATTTTTATTTGTTTTGTTTTGTTTTGTTTTTGTTTGTATTTTGTTTTTTTTTTTTGAGACAGGGTTTCTCTGTATAGCCCTGGCCGTCCTGGAACTCACTCTGTAGACCAGGCTGGCCTCGAACTCAGAAATCCACCTGCATCTGCCTCCCAGAGTGCTGGGATTACAGGTGTGCACCACCACTTCCCAGGGCCACAGTAGCTGGTAAAACCGCAAGCGGGTTGCAAACCACACTTCCCAGAAGCCCTCGGGTTCTGAGGAACACACCTGGATCTACACACACACACACACACACACACACACACACACACACACTCACTCCACTTAGAGGTTCAAATACTACAATTCCCAGCATGCATCACTATAAGGACCACAACTCCCTGCATGCCCGTCACAGTGACAGGGAAGTGTGGCCTTCCTCTCTTCCAGCTTCCCTTGTTGCTTGCAGCCATTGGGAAGGTTCTGTCCTATGGGGTGTGGCGCTGTGGGCAAGTTGTGAGTGTAGGGAAGCTGCAGGAAGTTCATCCTGCGCAGTAGTCCGTGTCCAATGCAGATAGTCTTAAGTGTAAAATTGTGCCACAGTCTTTGAGAGGTGTGTGTGTGTGTGTGTGTGTGTGTGTGCATGTATGTGTATCTGTGTGCGTGTTTATGTGTGTTTTTGTGTGCATGCGTGCGTGCGTGCATGTGTGTATGTGTGTGTATGTATGTGTGTGTGCGTGCGTCCGTGTGTGTGTGTGTGTGTGTGTGTGTGTTTGTGGGCATGCTTGCATGTGTGTGTGTGTGTGTGTGTGTGTGTTTGTGTACATGCCTGCTTGCATGTGTATGTGTGTATGTGTGTGTTTGTGTGTATGTGTTTATGTGTGTGTTTGTGTGCATGTGTGTGTGCCTGCCTGCGTGCATGTGTGCATGTGTGTGTGTGTGTGTCTGTGTGTGTGCATGTGCATTTGTGTGTGTGTTTTGGGGGACAAGGTAGTCCTGATCTGCTTACCCGATTTTTTTTCTATTGTCTTACCTTGGTGGTTCACTATTCTTTATGTCTGCGTGTATTCTTCCTTTCTGTCCCGCTCATTGCTTTGGGAGTCATTTTGAAACAGTTTTGCCATTGGGAAGGCGGTGGTGAAACTTAGCAGATCGTTGAAGAGCTTCATTGCTTCCTTTAAAACAAAAAAAGAAAAACAAAACAAAACTAGAATTGCCCACCTGATGAATCTGGATTTCAAAACTGTGAAAAAGTGTATATCAGTACTTTATCATCATTATTATTATTATTTTGCATTTTCAAGACAGTTTTTTTCTGTGTAGTCCTGGCTGTTCTGGAACTTATTCTGTAGACTAGGCTGGCCTTGAACTGAGAAATCTGCACCCCAAGTGCTGGGATTAAAGTTGTGCACCACCACTGCTTGGCTGTCCAGGCTCTTTTTAAATATGGGAGGACGTAGACTCTCTGTGAACTCCACCTGAGACCTGAGACCACATGGCAACTGCTAAGTGCAAATCCTGCTCTTGCTGTCCTACTGTCCTGCTGTGCTACTGTGTTGTTGAAGCAGTAGGGATGCAACACTGGCTTAGAAGGAAGGTATCTTGAGCAGCCAAGCCGTTAGCTCAGTGGCGAAACTTTGGGCCCATTTTTTTGGTTTTTTTTAGGTACAGTATTTTCTCACAATGAACTTTAGGAATGGTGAAGTGTATTCTGTTTATATGAAGACATATGATGTCCCTTTTGTTTTTAAAAATATATGTGATTACTATTACATGATAGGATTCATCTCAGAAGAGTCTTTGAACTTTGGACTCTTAACTTTTTTGAGACTGCTATAGAGGATGGGGACTTTTGGAGTTCGAGCTCATGTATTCTGTATGTTTAAGTGTGATCCCCATACACTCAGGGGTTGAGCAATCATGTGGGGGCCAGGCGATGGAATATGGTAATTTAAATATGCTAAGCTGAGTGAGTAGTGTTATATTGTGATGTGACCTTGTTGGAGGAAGTGAATCACTGTGGTGGTGGGCTTTGAAATTCATACCAGGGCTGAAGAGACCTCCTATTAGGTCCCTGGAAGACACTCTCTCCCTAGCTGCCTTTGGATAAAGATGCAGAACTCTCGGAATCTTCTCCAGAATCATGTCTGCCTGCATGCCTGCCATGCTATAAAGAAAATGGACTAAACTTCTGAAACTATAAGCCAGCCCCAATTAAATGCTTGTTTTTATAGGAGATGCCTTGTTCATGATGTCTCTTTATATCAATAGAAATGTGAAGACAGAAACCCTGTGTGTGATTTTAATATGGTGAAGCCTTTGCACAGTTCTTCTTTATCATGTAAGAATTTGTATTGGGGAGAAACCATGTGAATATAATAAAGCTTTGGAATGGTCCATATACTAAAGCTTTTGCACACCTGTATCAGTTTCATCCTTATGACACTGTTCAAACTGGAGAGAAATTCAATGAATTTCAGCAATGTGATAAAAATCTTTATGTTATGAAGTCCACTGAGGTCCGACCCAATTACAATACCATTACAATGCAAATGATAAGATTTTTTTGTAGACAACTTGCTACTGACTAAATAGGACCACAGCAATATACTCAGAAGGTTAGTTGCATCAACACACCACTCCCTCTCCCTAAGCCAGAAAGTGATATAGATTCCAAATCTGAAAAGGAAAAACATCCATGCCAAGTTAGAGCCATGTTTACCACCAATCAGGATGTCCTTTTCCTGTTAATCTAAGTCAAATGATACAGAATGCAGGTTTTATGGTCTAGCCTTTCATAGTCATTTGTTCTTTTGTGGTTAGGAAAAAAATAGTTCATTTTTAGGACTAAAACAAGAATACCAGATTTTATGATTAGGAACAAAACATGAATAAAAAAAATTTGGCCAGATATTGTTAAGTACATAGGTCCCCTAAGACCTGGGACTTATACTTAGTTTCAACTCATGATTAAATGTAGTTTGGCAACAAAAAGGCAGCCCTTAGGTCAAGTTTCTCTAACTTGTTCCCAACCTATATATAGCAAAGTCATCTTTGAATATATAACAGAATACATATTGAAAATAAATCTTAGAAATGTAATCAATGTGATAAGAACTTTTCACTACACAGTTATCTATGAATACATAATAGAACTATCCAGAGTGAAAGGCTATAATAATCAGTGTGGTAAAGCCTTTGTCTGTAGCAGTAGTCTTAGAGACCATAAGAATATTTCGTAACACAGAGAAATCCTATAAACAACAAATAATTGTGTAGAGGATAAATATTCTCAAGATAGAACAGTTGAGCCAAGGTGAGGATATTCTATATACCTGTTCCATATCAGTCAGATCTCTAAACCGTGCCTGAGCCCAGATCTACCACACATTTTTTTGTTTTTGTTTTTCTTTTCTTTTCTTTCCTTTTTTTCATTTCTTTGTTTATATGATATATTTTTTATTCACTTTTCAAATGATTTCCCCCTTTCTGGCCCCCCACTCCCTAAAAATTCATGAAATTCTTTGGTAAATAGATGGAGTTGGGGAACATCATACTAAGTGAGGTAACCCAGTCTCAAAAGATCAATCATGGTATGCACTCACTAATAAGTGAATATTAGCCTGGAAAACTGAAATACCCAAAACATAATCCACACATCAAATGAGGTAGAAGAAGTGGCCTCTTGTTCTGGAAACACACTTTTTTTTTATTCTCAAGGCTGATGAGGCTGACAAGACCAAGCTGGGATTTCACATTTAGCAAAACTTAGTCCAAATCCCACAGAGTTATCTGTTGGGCAAGAGGCAGGAGGCATAAAATAAGGGCTACAGATTGTGCAGTCAAAAAACAAAGGCAGAAACGACCACTCCACAACTGGTGAACTGAAAGGCACTTAGCAGTAGAAGCATTTCTTTTTCTTGAGCTTCTTGTAGTTTCTCTGAGGTTTTATTGTTCTCATTTTCTAATCTCTGTAGGTGTGATATTACCTGCTCATGACCTAACTTCAGCTTCTCATAGAAAGAATATGCACTGTGGTAGGACTTGTCCCTAGGAGTGTAGACTCCCATGAACACTGGCCTAAAGCATCACATCAGCACAGGGTGGTCCTCAAAGAACACACCATGGAGTACAATATCCTGGATCCTGTGTAGTGTCAAATTCTGGTGATTATAAAACATATTATGCTGACACTAGGCAGACAAAGGTTATGAATCCAAGTGGAGGATGCCCTAGTTGCATGTGGTCACTCAGTAGGATTGGGAACGCAGTCTATCCCAGTATGTTCTCGGGTGCAAAGTCAGTCAGAAATTACAAGTTATTGTGGGGATGAGAACGAAGAACAAGACAAATATATAAACTGCTAAGTGTTTCCAAATTGTACCAAGGTACACACTTCCTTGGAGAAGCATTTATGAACGTAAGATTGGGCATAGTGACAATCTGGAGGTGCAGCCAGGTCTTGAACAGAAGACCTGAAAAATATGAGTGGGACATTGCAGACCCAAGAATGACACCATAGGATTTGCAAAAGTGAATACCTATAGTCCAAGAACCCATCTCTGACGACTGCTAGGTCATCTTGCAGCTCATTTCTCTCACTGGGCATCAGGTGAGTGGTCAGTTTCTCCATTTATATTTTCCTGCTTCTTGATAACCACATTTGGGAGGAAGGTGTTTGTGACATACCCTAGCCTCTCCAGCTAGAGTAACACAAGTGAACTTGGAAAGTGAGAAGGCATACAAAATGCACAGACCAGGCTGAGGACCAAAGAGAAAGAGAGCACACCTGGAATACAGTGAGAAACTAAAGACTTTGGCACACACTTGAAATGCTTTCTCTGTGGATCTCAGTTCACCCATCAGCCTGTAAAGATTTGGATATCTAAGCAGCCAGGTGTTTTGGTTGCCTACATACGCATGCTTATTGTGACCACACAGATGGCCTCTCCAGGACTGCTAACAACTGCACAGGGTCCCACGTGGCTTCAGAGTTCCAAAACATGTAGCTAAAGAAACCCGGAAATATGGCACAGTCCCCACGCACCCATATTCAGTGGTCATAACCAGATGCCCTATAATGGATTTTAGGCTCATAACTGTGGATTAAATAGTCATGCATGGCAAACCATCATCAAAAGACTGAAAAATTCATCCAACTGAAAGATCAAAATAATCTAGATCTGGAAAATAGGTCCGGTCTCTGATTTTGACAGTTTTATGGGGCATAAAAGATCTGTGTGACACACAATCTGCTCAGGAAGCTTAGGGTATCATTCACACAGATAAGGTTGTCAGAGGAGAGTTGAGAATGTAAGGTGTCAAAAGAATATTTTGCTCTGAGTTACTATAGGCTGATAGCGACTGTATCTAGAAAAACAAACAGGGAGTAAGTGTTGAACGGATATAAACTGGGAAATATTTCCTCCCTGACTGTTAATGGTCTCATTATGTCCCCAAGTTATACCACAATGGCCAATAAGACGAAAATGTAAAAATTCACAGCAGAATAGCTTAGGAGGATCCAGCTCCTATCTTTGGGGATGAACCAACTAATGTAATAGAATCCTCAGCTTTCAGAAATTATGATAAGCAGGAATGTTTATTAGCGTCACAGTTTAATCATTTCCTGCTATTTTATAGTCATGAGCTTCTTTCAGTGGATTTGGACTGAGAGAAAGCAGAATATCTGGAGGCAACACATTAGTTTGCGTAATACTGTGCCCAATTATGTGTTTTAATGATGCAAACAAGTTTATTGTTTTACACTGGATTATTGGTTTACATTTAAAAGTCAATTTTTTCCATATGTATGACTTCTGGTTCTGTGACAAGCTGTCCTAGAGTGCTGAGACTTGTTTCTAGGGGAATGTGAAAGGAGAAATCTTTAATAAGAATCCCATGTAAAGAAAAATTTCAGTTTTAACAAAAATATTTTCAGTTTTAACACAAATATTTTCCATCAAAATCTCCAATTTTATCAGAAAAACTTTCTATGTGCTTTGACAATTAGTTAAGATTTTTTTATATTTACCATTTTCAAATTATTGTCTTCCATCAAATTCTTCAAATTTAATGTATTTTCTATATATTTCTGATTTTTAAAAAAATAATAAAGATAAAATGGTAGACATAGAAATATTTCTAAAGAGTTGAGTCAAACACATAAGAAAAAAATTAGTCAAAACTACAACCATGGTCTAGAAATGTCTGACTGGAGACAGACACAGAAAATTTATGACATCTGACTCCTACAATAAAGACATTTAGATATGAAGATATGAACCAGTCCAAGGGAAATGCTTGGTAAAAGGTAATTTAATTTCTTTGGTGAGAGAGATGGAAAAGTCTAAGGAATCCTGTTTATTTCAAGGTGTCATGAGATTTCTCCTTTTCTAAATTAGATTTGCTTGTGTGTGTGTGTGTGTGTGTGTGTGTGTGTGTGTGTGTGTGCGTGTGTTTATTTGGCATGCATAGGCATACCAGTACAAGCATGGAGGTCAGAGGACAACTTGTGGGATGAGTTCTCTCCTTTGATCATATGGGTTCCAGAGAATAAACACAGGCTATTGGCCATGACAGCATAAAAAAAAAGAGCTGAGTCAAAATATGCTTGATAAAATTGAACATATATGTCAAATATATTTCTGATATAATTGAAGAAATATATAGAAAGATTGTTAAACTTGAACATTTTCATGGAAAATAATACAGATAAATGTTAGACATAAAAATATTTTCCAAAATGTAAAGGAATTAGAAACATTTTCTTATAAAATTGAAGATTTTCATGTTATACAAATAAAATGGAAGATGAAAAATATTTCTAAATTAATTGACAAATGGATTATAAAACACCTAATAAATTAAAGATGTTGATTGAAAACATTTCTGATAAATTTGAAGGAATATTTAGAAAAAAGTAATAAAATTGAAGATGTTCATGTACATATTATACAGAAAAATTGGTTGGCATAAAAACATTTCTAAATTAATTTAAAACTGAATTATAGACCTCTGAAAATTGCAGATGTTGATGGAAAATATTTCTGATAAAAGTGAAGAAATATATATGAAGAGTGATAAAATTGAAGATGTTCATGGAAAATTATACAGATAAATTGGTTGACATAAAAACATTACTAAATTAATTGAGGAAGAATTATAAGCATCTTCTGTTAGAACTGAAGATGTTAAAAATATTGAAGGCAAAATAGATGAAATTTATAGAAAAAAGTGTTAATATGGAAGATGTTCATGGAAATGATACAGATAAATTTGGTGATATCTAAACATCTAAAATACTTAAAAGAGAAATTATTAACTTTTTCTGATATAATTAGAGATTTACATGGATAATAGTTCTGATAAGTTTAAAAATATATGTAGGAAAAGTTTTAAAAATTAAAATTATCTTAAAAATTATACAGATAAAATGGTAGACAAAAACATTTATAATTAATTTAAAAGGGAATTATTAATATTTTCAGACAAAATTCAAGATTTACATGGAAAATATTTCTGATTACATTGAAGAAACACATAGATAAATGTGTTAAAATTGAAGCTTTTCATGGAAAATTACACAGTTAAAGGGTAGAGATAAAAAGCAATTCTTAATTAAATGAAAGAGGAATTATAAAATATTTTCTGATAAAATTGAAGGCTTACATGGAAAATAAGTCTAATAAAATTTAAGAAATAGAAAAATGTTAAAAATGAAGCTGTTCATGGAAAATTACACACAAAGGGGGTAGACATAAAAATGTTTCTAAATTAATTGAAAATTGAATGATAAGTATCTGATAAAATTGAAGATTTACATGGAAAATTTTTCTGAAAAATTGAAGAAATATATAGAAAAAAGTGGTAAAATTAAAGATGTTCATGGAAAATTATACACATCAATTTGATGATTTAAACACATTTCTAAATTAATTGAAAATTGATGTTTAAAGATAATCTGATAAAATTGAAGATGTGGAAAATCTTTCTGATAAAATTGAATAAACTAGGGTAAAAAGCATTAAAAATTGAAGAACAACAAAAAAGTGAACAACAACAATCACAATAACAAATTCTGTGGCTTTCTTGCTCCATATCCTGATTAAAGGACTGGGTCTTTCAAGCTCAAAATGGTTTGCATTAAAGGCAAGTCTTCCAACAATAAAGACATTGATTACTTTTTACAAAGTAAGCAAATTCCCTTGCAGGTGGGTCCTCAAATTTTGGATTTTGCATAATTCGAGATTTATTCAAGTTGACAACACAGAATAGCAACCGCAGGGAGTGTTTCTCTGTGTAACCCTGGCTGTTCTGAAAATCACTTTATAGACCAAGGTGACCACCTAGTCAAAGATCTTCCTGTCTCTCCTTCCTCTCTCACCTAGTCAAAGAACTTCCTCCTCATGCTGAGATTAAAGGCACACGTCCCCAGGCCCTGCTTGGAAACCCTGTTAAGTGTCCTTTCTTTAGCTGAAGACCTGAGCAGATGTTCATCTTGTGTTCCCAACAGAGAGATGGTTGGGGGAAACAGCTAAGTGTAGAGCTCAACCTTCAGGACAAAGACTCTCCTCTCCACCTGCCCACTCCCCAACCCCTGTTTCTGTCTCACATTTTATGTCCTGCTTTTGAGATGAATACCCTTAACATATCCATCCCCTAGTCTCTGTGTCTGCACAGAAGGCAGGCAAGGATCTCCTGGGTTAGCTGGGCTCCATGCTGCCATGGACTGCACTCATATTTACAGGGAAACAGACAGGAAGATTGGAAAGCCATTCCTTGAGGGAATGTCAAAGCACAGGTCTTCTAAGTCAAGGATATCAAGGGCAGAAAGCCCTGGCTCTAGGTCTGCTCATGGCAGAACTGGAGGCCAGGTGGCACTGGAGCAGAATCCCAAGACAGCTTCTTCACACACAAGAAACAAAAAGCCGGCTCTCCTGCTCTAGGTCCAGGCACACAAGGACATCAGCAGCTGTGTTCCCTGGGATGGATCACACTGAGCCTTCTGTACTCCATCTGTGGGTGGTATTCATAATCCTGAAAGAGGTAGGGGAGGCAAGCAAAGGACCCTGAAACCTGTGCTTACAAAACCACAAAACAGACACAGAAGTGAAAAAGGCAAATGTGTAAGAGTACATAAATCACGGAGTTAGGGGGAGAGAAGAGGGCAAACCAAAGCTACACTGCAGTAAGCAAGTCTGTGGAAGGACAGTGTCCTCCTGTAGATGCTGTGGGAATCTGAGTGAAAACCTGACATCTCACCCTGGCTCAGGGATGCTCTCCTGTCTGTTCTGCATCCTGCTGGTGGGCATCAGGATTGTCAGTTAGTGGTGCTCCCTTCAGAGCCTGTCTAATAGAAATAGTAGCAGGCTCAAAAGTAAAATATTATAAAGTTCTTTTCCCTGCCACTTTTGTCAGTGGGGAAGACATGCAACCAATCATTTAAAATAGGGTTTCCCTGAAGCAAACCAGAATTGCTGGGCCAGGTTAATCCCCTGCATTCCTGAATGCCTCTGTTAGGATCCCAGGGGCAGGTGCCCTGCTAGCTAAGATTCCCTGCAGAGTCAATATCCTTTGCTTGGTCCCTGGATAGGTATGGCCAACCTTTAAGTCCCATGAAATCACAGTCAGGCAGCATTGAAAGATACCTGTATTTCAAACCATTTCACAGCCAGAGGAACAGACAGAGAAACCTGCAACTCTGGGAACCTGGGAGGATGCTACAGAAGAATGATTCCCAGTGGAGATGTAGCCCAGGTCCTGTTCCAGACTGCCCCACCATGGGGAGGACACACAGGACCCTGCGACCTGTGGCAGAAATTCCCCAGGGAACTCTAGCAAATGGCCACCAGAGACCAGGATAGATTCAGGATTTTCTGAGGACTCCTGTGGTTCAATCACGGATTGCTTAGCTGCCTGCTCTGTGGCTGCTGCCCTCTGGCCTTTGGCAGCAGGGAGGCTTACAGAACAGCAGGCACCTTTCTGGCAATTTAGATTAAGGTCTGAGCTAAACAGGATCGGTGCCTAAACCTCTTTGATCCCAGAAGCCAACTATTTTCAGGTCAGCTCCCTGCTTCCAAAATAAAACATAGGATTTGCCTTCGATGCTCCGTGTCATTTCTTAGTCTTTTAATAGATAATTTCAAAGGGAATGTCCAGGGTAGTGCCCGCCCTTTTTCGAAGGCACTGATTGCAGCTGGGATCGCATGTTTCTAAGATTCATGGAAACGCCAGAGATGGGGCAACTGCAATCCAACCTCCAATGGGAAGGTAGGTCTGACTTTAGACTTTCATGATTCAGGGAAGGTGTTGTCCTAGGCACTAAAGCTATGACCTGTCTGCTGGCCTCTCCATAGCCATCTTTTCTGAGTACTCTCTGTTATCCGCTAGCATGTACTTGTCCAGTGCACAAGCAGCCAAAGATAGCAGCCTAATGGCACCTCACTGGCACCATCCGGGTTTGAGCCCAGCCTTGACATCCTGGAGAAATCCGTGGTTAGTGTGCCTGCCCACTTTTCCACATTGGTAGCGGGCTCCCACGGAGTAGGAACCAAGTAAGGAATTCTAGCCAGAAGGGAAAAGTTGCAAAAGAACTTGCAAACTGCCAATTCGGCCCTGGAGCTGTAGGCACTGTAAGCTCCTTCCCACCAGGGGGCGTAGTGGCACTGGCATTCTGACTGGTGGAAAGTAATAATGGTGAGCTCTGGAACTTTAAGTTCTGTGGACCATGTTCCCTAGTAGCAGCATTTTCAGCTTGTCTCTTTGTAATGTGGAGCTTAAATCTGAGGGTGATTTCAAATCTCGTGTATTATTTTATCTCATGATTTAGTATGTGGTTATGCTTTCTTTGTTTTTTTTTTTGTTGTTGTTGTTTTGTTTTGTTTTTCCCAGGGGCACTGGACTCTGCCTGTCCAGCTGCAGAGGACAACTGTGCGAATCCACAGATTCTGGAGAGAGTACTGAGGAGATGCAATGTGATCGCCTGGGTTTCGGTTTGTTCCCTGGGCATATTTGCTTCTGTGTGTTTCTAAAAGCTGAAAAATCGCCCAAGTTCTTTCTGTAGGCGGATTCCATGCTGTAAGGCACTGGCATAGTTACATTTTCCAAATGGGAACTGTTCGAAGTGGTGAGAAAAGGACCCCAGAAAGATGACAAATTTCAAGTGAACACAATCCCCCAAAGCAGTTGCTTCCCTTTCCATGTGCCTACCGTTTTCGGGTCCACAGGACCACAGCTCAAGAGACATTCATTCTTGTAGCCCTTTCTGCTGGCCTCGAACTCGTCCTGATCCTCCTGCCATTCTTTCTTGGCTGGCCCTTTCCACTTCAGCGTCCCTTTCCCACTCGCCAAGGCAGATGTCCAGCAGGCAAAAGGAAGGAGGAGGGCAGCTGACAGTTTCTCACTAGGATTCCCAGCGCAGTGGGGTAGAATCTGATACTGGAGAAGTCAGTACTTAACAAGCCTGCTCACTTGTCCACACTGCTTGGGGCCAATGAGTCCCAGCTGCATCTGCCTTCCAACTCAAGGACTGAAGACCAGGGGTTACCTATGATTCCTCCAGGCCTTGGGAGGCAGATGAGGACTGCTCCAAAAGATGCAGAAAAATGGCATCTGATATTGAAAATTGGAACCAGGATGCAAGTGGCTATTGGAACTAAATTTGACTTTATATTTCTTACCCTTTAAAAACGGAATTATAGGCCAAATCTAGAATTAGTTGGAGGGATGCACGGAAAGACCCTATGATCCAATAAGCACGACTTAATGGGTAATCTAGTGAGATCTCAGAAACCAATGGCAACAGCCGTGTGGACAGTGAAGGCTGGAGAATTTGACAGCAATCAGGTTGAAGTCCTTTTACATCTCATCCTGCAAAGGAATATTTTTCTGCATTTATCTATGCCTGGAGGTTTCAAATGACTCTGAGATAGAAATGACTGAATGACTTCCACCTGCCTCATCCACATCCTGCCTGTGACATGTGTCTGCCGTGTTCATAGGCACCTCAGCCTAAATCTTTTGATGTGCAAGGAACATAATATGGAATCTAGGCTCAAACATTTTCCCAATTACATTGTAATAAACATCTAAGAAAAGGGGTCAGGAGTGTGTACCTTTCTGAGGTAAAGAATTAAGTGGAATCCTTTTCCAAAATAAATGACCAAGGTAGTGGATTCTGTATTATCATATATCACAATTATCAAAAACTATGAAACTGTTATTAAATTGATGCAACTTGTTATCATATTTAATATTACTTGCTAAATGTATACTAAATAAACTTGTTTGAGGTACTTTTTACTTACTTTGTATCTGCAGGTATGTATGTGAACAGGCACCACAGCATGCATATAGAGGTAAAAAGATCAGTCCTTTCTCTGCACCATGTGAGTCCGGGAGTAACTCACATTATCAGCCTGGGAAGCAACTCATACCAATTCCTCCTGTTCATATTGAATCTTAGAATTACCAAACCCCCTAGAGTGTGTACTGCTAGCAGTCAGAAGGAAGAAGCCTCCATTACCTTCCTCTTCTATGATCTACAGTATAAAACTCACTCAGGGTTTAGTTAATAGGAATTATATCTTGTCTGCCCAGGTGCTACACAATGCGTACTGTGATTGCTGTTTCTAAAGCCAGAAAATAGGTGTTCTAACACTGAGCCACACAGTGGCAATAACTCAAGAACATGTGGATTTCTCTATTTCAAGATGCAGTTATACTACCCAAAAGATACTTCTTCCTATCACAGATACACTTATTCAAACCTGTTCAGTGCTACAGCGTTCACAGTAACCAGAAGTTTGGAACAACCTATATGGTGCTCAACTGAAAAGCAGGTAAACAAAATGTGGTACATTCAGTGAGAGCTAGATGGCAAAGGGCAAACGCAGGAACGTCACTAACAGAAATCAAGTCAATATGGCAACATCTGAACCAAATTCTCCTCTACCAGCAAGTCCTGGATACCCCATCACACCAGTAAAACAAGATTTGGATTTAAAATCACTGGTCATGATGCTGGTACAGGAACACATGAAGGACATTCAGGAGAAAATGGATCAAAAGTTAGAAGCCCTTGCAAGGGAAACACAAAAATCATTGAAAGAAATCCAGGAAAATACAAAAGCCAACAAGGAGGAAATGCAAAAAACACTTAAAGAAATACAGGAGAACTTTGGTCAACAGGCTGAGGTCATGAAAGACGAAACACAAAAATCTCTTAAAGAAATACAGGAGAACTTTGGTCAACAGGCTGAGGTCATGAAAGAAAAAACACAAAAATCTCTTAAAGAATTACAGGAAAGCACAAACAAGCAAGTGAAGGAGCTAAGCAAAACCATCCAGGATCTAAAAACAGAAGTAGAAACAACTAAGAAAACTCAAAAGGAGACAACTTTGGAGATAGAAAGCCTTGGGAAGAAATCAGGGGACAGAGATGCAAATATCAACAACAGAATACAAGAAATAGAAGAAAGAATCTCAGATGCTGAAGATTCCATAGAAACCATGGACTCAACAGTTAAAGAAAATGCAAAATGCAAAAAGCTTGTAACCCAAAATATCCAGGAAATCCAGGACACAATGAGAAGACCAAACCTAAGGATTATAGGCATAGATGAGAGTGAAGATTTACAACTTAAAGGGCCAGCAAATATCTTCAATAAAATTATGGAAGAAAACTTCCCTAACCTAAAGAGAGAGATGCCCATGAATATACAAGAAGCCTACAGAACTCCAAACAGACTGGACCAGAACAGAAATACTTCCCGTCACATAATAATCAAAACACCAAATGTTCTAAACAAAGAAAGAATATTAAAGGCAGTAAGAGAGAAAGGCCAAGTAACATATAAAGGAAGACCTATCAGAATCACAGCAGACTTTTCACCTGAGACTATGAAGGCTAGAAGGTCCTGGGCAGATCTCATGCAGACTCTAAGAGAACACAAATGCCAACCAAAACTACTATATCCAGCAAAACTCTCAATCACCATAGATGGAGAAACTAAGATAATTCACGACAAAACCAAGTTCACCCAATATCTATCCACAAACCCAGCCCTAAAAAGGATAATAGGAGGACAACACCAATACAAGGAGGGAAACTTCACCCTGAAAAAAGCAAGATAGTAACCTTTCATCAAACCCAAAAGAAGTTAAGCAATCAAATTTAAAAAATAACGTCAAAAATGATAGGAAGTAACAATCACTATTCCTTAATATCTCTTAACATCAATGGACTCAATGCCCCAATAAAAAGACACAGACTAACTGACTGGATACGTAAACAGGACCCTACATTTTGCTGCTTACAGGAAACACACCTCAGGGTCAAAGACAAACACTACCTTAGAGTAAAAGGCTGGAAGACAATTTTACAAGCAAATGATCTCAGGAAACAAGCTGGAGTAGCCATTTTAATATCAGATAAAATTGACTTTCAACCCAAAGTCATCAAAAGAGACTCTGAGGGACACTTCTTGCTGGTCAAAGGAAAAATACAACAAGAAGAACTCTCAATCCTGAACATCTATGCTCCAAATGCAAGGGCACCCTCTTTCATAAAAGAAACTTTATTAAAACTCAAAGCACACATTGCACCTAACACAATAATTGTGGGTGACTTCAACACTGCACTTTCCTCAATGGACCGATCAGGAAAACAGAAACTAAACAAGGACACAATGAAACTAATTGAAGCTTTGGACCAATTAGATTTAACTGATATATATAGAACATTCTAGCCTAAAACAAAAGAATATACCTTTTTTTCACCACCTCATGGTACCTTCTCCAAAATCGACCATATAATTGGTCACAAGACAGACCTCAACAAATATAAGAAGATAGAACTAATCCCATGCCTCCTATCTGATCACTATGGAATAAAAGTGGTCTTCAAAAGCAACAGAAACAACAGAAAACCCACATACACGTGGAAATTGAACAATACTCTACTCAATGACACCTTGGTCAAGGAAGAAATAAAGAAAGAAATTAAAGACTTTTTAGAACACAATGAAAATGAAAACACAACATACCCAAATCTATGGGACACAATGAAAGCAGTGCTAAGAGGAAAACTCATAGCCCTGAGTGCCTCCAAAAAGAAAATGGAGAGAGCATACATTACCAACTTAATGACACACCTGAAAGCCCTGGAACAAAAAGAAGCTATTTCACCCAGGAGGAGTAGAAGGCAGGAAATCATCAAACTCAGGGCCGAAATCAATCAAGTAGAAACAAAGAGAACCATACAAAAAATCAACAAAACCAGGAGCTGGTTCTTTGAGAAAATCAACAAGATAGATAAACCCTTAGCCAGACTGATCAAAGGGCACAGAGAAAGTATCCAAATTAACAAACTTAGAAATGAAAAGGGAGACATAACAACGGAAACTGAGGAAATCCAAAAAATCATCAGATCCTACTACAAGAGCCTGTACTCAACACAACTGGAGAATCTGGAGGAAATGGACAATTTCCTTGACAGATACCAAATACCAAAATTAAATCAGGACCAACTAGACCATCTAAACAGTCCCATAAAGCCTAAAGAAATAGAAGGAGTCATAGAAAGTCTTCCAACCAAAAAAAGCACAGGACCAGATGGTTTCAGTGCAGAATTCTATCAGACCTTCAAAGAAGAGTTAACACCAATACTCTTCAAACTATTCCACAAAATAGAAACAGAAGGAACACTACCCAATTCCTTCTACGAAGCCACAATTACGCTGATACCAAAGCCACACAAAGATCCAACAAAGAAAGAGAACTTCAGACCAATTTCCCTTATGAACATCGATGCAAAAATACTCAATAAAATTCTTGCCAACCGAATCCAAGAACACATCAAAACGATCATCCACCATGATCAAGTAGGCTTTATCCCGGTAATGCAGGGTTGGTTCAATATACGGAAATCCATCAATACAATCCACTACATAAACAAACTCAAAGAACAAAACCACATGGTCATTTCATTGGATGCTAAAAAAGCATTTGACAAAATTCAGCATCCTTTCATGCTTAAAGTCTTGGAGAGAACAGGAATTCAAGGCCCATACCTAAACATAGTAAAAGCAATATACAGCAAACCGGTAGCCAACATCAAACTAAACGGAGAGAAACTTGAAGCAATCCCACTGAAATCAGGGACCAGACAAGGCTGCCCCCTTTCTCCTTATCTTTTCAATATTGTACTTGAGGTACTAGATCGGGCAATTCGACAACATAAGGAGGTCAAAGGGATACAAATTGGAAAGGAGGAAGTCAAACTATCATTATTTGCAGACGACATGATCGTCTACCTAAGTGACCCAAAGAACTCCATTAGAGAGCTCCTACAGCTGATAAACAACTTCAGTAAAGTGGCAGGCTACAAAATCAACTCAAGCAAATCAGTGGCCTTCCTATACTCAAAGGATAAGCAGGCTGAGAAAGAAATTAGGGAAATGACCCCCTTCACAATAGCCACAAACAGTATAAAGTATCTTGGGGTGACTCTTACCAAACATGCGAAAGATCTGTATGACAAGAACTTCAAGACTCTGAAGAAGGAAATGGAAGAAGACCTCAAAAAATGGGAAAACCTCCCATGCTCATGGATCGGTAGAATCAAAATAGTTAAAATGGCCATTTTGCCTAAAGCACTATACAGATTCAATGCAATACCCATCAAAATCCCAACTCAATTCTTCACAGAGTTATAAAGAGCAATTATCAAATTCATCTGGAACAACAAAAAACCCAGGATAGCTAAAACTATTCTCAGCAACAAAAGAAAATCTGGGGGAATCAGTATCCCTGACCTCAAGCAATACTACAGAGCAATAGTGTTAAAAACTGCATGGTATTGGTACAGTGACAGGCAGGAGGATCAATGGAACAGGATTGAAGATCCAGAAATGAACCCACACACCTATGGCCACTTGATCCTCGACAAAGAGGCTGAAAACATCCAATGGAAAAAAGATAGCCTTTTCAACAAATGGTGCTGGGTCAACTGGAGGTCAGCATGCAGAAGAATGCGAATTGATCCATCCTTGTCTCCTTGTACTAAGCTCAAATCCAAATGGATCAAGGACCTCCACATAAAGCCAGACACTCTGAAGCTAATAGAAAAGAAACTGGGGAAGACCCTTGAGGACATCGGTACAGGGAGAAAGTTTCTGAACAGAACACCAATAGCGTATGCTCTAAGAGCAAGAATTGACAAATGGGACCTCATAAGGTTACAGAGTTTCTGTAAGGCAAAGGACACCATCAAGAGGACAGATCGGCAACCAACAAATTGGGAAAAGATCTTCACCAATCCTACATCAGATAGAGGGCTAATATCCAATATATATAAAGAACTCAAGAAGTTAGACTCCAGAAAACCGAACAACCCTATTAAAAAATGGGGTACAGAGTTAAACAAAGAATTCTCACCTGAAGAACTTCGGATGGCAGAGAAGCATCTTAAAAAATGCTCAACTTCATTAGTCATTAGGGAAATGCAAATCAAAACAACCCTAAGATTTCATCTTACACCAGTCAGAATGGCTAAGATTAAAAATTCAGGAGACAGCAGGTGTTGGAGAGGGTGCGGAGAAAGAGGAACACTCCTCCACTGCTGGTGGGGTTGCAAATTGGTACAACCACTCTGGAAAGCAGTCTGGCAGTTCCTCCGAAAACTGGGCACCTCACGTCCAGAAGATCCTGCTATACCACTCCTGGGCATATACCCAGAGGATTCCCCACCATGTAATAAGGATACATGCTCTACTATGTTCATAGCAGCCCTATTTATAATTGCCAGATGCTGGAAAGAACCCAGGTATCCCTCAACAGAAGAGTGGATACAAAAAATGTGGTATATCTACACAATGGAGTACTATTCAGCCATTAGAAACAATGAATTCATGAAATTCTTAGGCAAATGGATGGAGCTAGAGAACATCATACTAAGTGAGGTAACCCAGACTCAAAAGGTGAATCATGGTATGCACTCACTAATAAGTGGTTATTAACCTAGAAAACTGGAATACCCAAAACATAATCCACACATCAAATGAGATACAAGAAGAAAGCAGGAGTGGTCCCTGGTTCTGGAAAGACTCAGTGAAACAGTATTTGGCAAAACCAGAACGGGGAACTGGGAAGGGGTGGGAGGGAGGACAGGGGAAGAGAAGGGGGCTTACGGGACTTTCGGGGAGTGGGGGGGGGGCTAGAAAAGGGGAAATCATTTGAAATGTAAATAAATTATATCGAATAAAAAAATGTGGTACATTTACACTATAGAGCATTACATAGACATTTACATGAATGAATAAATTATGAAATTCAAAGCTAAATGGAACAAGAAAAAGGCCCAGTGCTTTCTGCTTCTCTTTTCCATTTCATGCTAGCTTTGCTTAGATGAATTGGAGGGCTCTGTTCTTCTTTTCTTGTATTCGGTCTTCTTTGACATCATTTTGCCCTCCCATTCTGCACAGTGCCCTGATATATGAATGTATCTGGGTAGGAGGATTAATGGAGACACATCACATAGGGCTGTGTTTTTCATAATCTGTCTCTGTCTGTCTGCCTTCTGTTTGCAGTCTGTCTTTCTCTGTTAGTCTTTCTCTGTCTCTATCTCCTCACTTTGCCTGTCTCTGTCTCTCTGTATTTCATTCTATCCTGTTTCTGTCTCACTTTCTCTCTTTCTGTCTCAGTCTGTGTCTCTATCTCTCTGTCTATCTCTCTCAGAATGTCTGTCTCTGTCTCTTTCCCTGTCTCTGTCTCTGTCTCTTTCTGTGTGTCTCTGTGTCCCTCTGTTTGTCTCTCTGTTTGTCTGTCTCTCTGTCTCTGTCTCTGTGTCTGTCTCTCTGCATCCTTTGGTTTATCATGAAAAACTCTGATATGACATCAGTGATTCTACCTGCTGCAGGAGGAAGCCTTTCTTAAAATGGCTGAATAGGGAACTGATCAGTGGGATTAGAAGAATTGGACTGCTAGATTGTTTCTTTTATTTAATTGTTTAGAGCAGTAGCATTTGATTTTAAACTAGGTCTCTGGCCATCTACACTCTATGTTTTTGTCACCTAAGCAGTGTCTTGTATGGATTCTATCTAACTAATTGGGCCTTAAGTCAAATCAGACATTTCTATATTATACCTAGATGTTCTCTGACACCACTGCCCTAGCATATCTGGCAGGTAGAACTGCTCAATGAGACTGAATAACAGACTTTCAACAGAAAATACTGTAGGTCAAGGGTTTTGTGGCTGAATTGGTATTTGTTTCTCTTTTGG
This sequence comes from Apodemus sylvaticus, assembly GCF_947179515.1. Classification (NCBI taxonomy): domain Eukaryota; kingdom Metazoa; phylum Chordata; class Mammalia; order Rodentia; family Muridae; genus Apodemus; species Apodemus sylvaticus. Next base: position 197,646,267 of record NC_067472.1, on the reverse strand, counting down.
TGGCCAACAGAGAACTCTCCTACAACAAAGAAACTAGAACATAAGGGTAAAGGTTTGAAGCATGCATCTGCTCAACTTCAATTTCGATGTGCTGAGTAGGTGTTGGCCTAAGCAATTGAACTCTACTCTCAGTTAGCAAAGAGTAAACAGTTGTCTTAGCAACAGCCTGGGTTGTTTGTATATTTCCATGGGATGACCTTGCAGAACAACTCAAATGAATGCAATGCAGTCACTTTTCATGGAAGCCTTATTGGTGACAAAAAGTGGCCAGTAGAGATTTTGTATGCCCCATCAGTAGAAATCACTAAGATGGCCTTCCTATAATTTAGGAATTCCAGTACACTAGGTTTCCATATTATGTCTCAAATGCCACTGCAACTGAACCTATATCTCCCAGGATTCTCTTCCTTTCCCTTAGCTCCCTTCCTATTCCTCAGGGACTGTGTCCATTGTCTTTTACATAGGTCACCTGTAAAATCTAATCAATCTCTCACTTCCATGGAGATGCATGTATCCATCCTAGTTCATTTCTTCATACCCTATCTCTGCATGTATGGATTAAAGGTTGGTTAGTATCCTTTAGTGACTACTATCCAGATGTAAGTGCATACATATAATATGTATATTTCTGGATCTTGGTTATGTCACTCTGGATTTTTTTTTTATTACCAAAGTTTTTTCTGCAAATGCCATGATGTCATTATTTCTTAAAATATCTAATCTGCCACTATGTAAATGTATCACATTTTCCCTAAAGGATCTTTTCAATCTAGGACCATGCTTTGGTTCTTGGAAATTGCCCAGTGAGATTAAATGACAAACTTTCAACAGTAATATCTTTGTTCAGCCTAGAGGTCTCTCTCCTTCTTCTTCCATTTCCTGATGATTTGAATGAGAACAGCCCCACAGACTTATATATTTGCATCATTAGTCTCCTGTAATGAACTGTATGGAAGGTCAGAAGGTATGGCCCAGTTGAAATTATGGTGCTTATTTGAATAAGAATGAAACTTGGGGGACTGTAGGATGGGATGTGTCAATGGGAGTCTGGAAGTATATATTAGAGGAGGTAGGTCACTAGGGGAGACTCTTGGAGGAAGTGTTTCACTGGGGGTATGTTTTAAGATTTAAGATACCAGTAACAGGACCTGAATGTAACTCTTTTTTTTTCTTATATCTGTCTTTATCTCCATCTCTCTCTGTCAGTCTCTGTCTCTCTGTATCTCATTCTATCCTGTTTCTGTCTCCCTTTTTCTCTGTCTGTCTCTGTCTCTATCTCTCTGTCTATCTCTCTCAGTCTGTCTGTCTCTCTGTCTCTGTGTCCCTCTGTCTCTCTGCCTGCCTGTCTCTCTCTCTCTCTCTCTCTCTCTCTCTCTCTCTCTCTCTCTCTCTCTCTCTCTCTCTCCGTCTCTATCTCTGCCTCTGTACTCTTTGGTTTATTACAGAAAAACTCTGAAACTCTGATACGACATCAGTGATTCTATCTGTAAAACTATTAGGAAGCCCCAATTAAATACTTGCTGTTCAAAGAAATTCCCCAGTCCTGGTGGTTCTTCACAGCAATTAAACAGCAAATAAACACCCAGTGAGGACATATCTGTAACTATAAAATACACTAATATTTTCTGTTAGGATGTATAATCACATTTCAATGATAAGTGTCTTATTAACACTTGCAAGAAATGTGTGACACTCTTTCTTAACTAAGAGCCCAGGAAATAGGAACTACCATCTTTGAGTTTTGTGCTTATAGCTGCCATCATTTCAGCCATGTCAGGCTGCCCTATAGGCTTGCTTTCTAGCATGGTGTCAAGTCTGTCCCTTTTAAAACATGGCTTCTGAGATTACTGTTGGCTTTCATCTGCCTTCTGACATCAGATTCCTTCTCAGCCAATCAGCACTTAATAGAATCTTGAGGTTACCATGGAGCTGAGTAAACAAGTCTGGCTCAGTGTTCAGTTGAACTGCTTCAACGCATACACGTGACTTGTGCTTGTGAATCTCACTAACCCCTTTACCTTGTGAATACCAATAACCCGTTTACCATCCCTTTATCCAAATCCTATACCTCTACTTGTCTTCCTGCCTCCACAATGTCAGGTAGGAAAGAAACTAAAATGTTTATTTAATTGAAAGTCTCTCAAATAGGGAATCATCAAAATAAGGTGGGATTGGAAAGAAAGTATTGAAGGACAAGACTGTGCCCTAACTAAGGTCTTGGATCTGAACTTTCCTAGGGTTGTAACTTTGTCCTGAACCTTGACTTATCTACTTGCTGGCAGATTCTAGGGCTCTCTAGGGAATTGAGTCTTTAGGAGGAGGGGATAGAGAAGGAATCCAGATAGTTCTTGGGGCTGTTTCAACTGAAGCAGAGAGAGAACTGTGTATAGACACAGGAGAACTGAGGCCCAAGTTGCTTTTCTTTTGATGACAGACTACAGAGTATTACACAATAGTACTTCAAAGATTAGCTGATCAACAGTAATGTTGAGATAAGGAGAGTCAATAAAACATCTTCCACTGTTCAATTAGCAACTTAGATTGACTAGTTTGTGCCAACTGGGTAGATGTATTTTCCTCCTACATGGTTTCACATTTGTGTTCTCTGAAGCTGTCAGGTGGAAACAAGTCTTTCCATGACAAAAGGATAGTTTGTTACATTCACCTGCACACGAACAGCTGTGTCCACACTGGTGATGCACACTGGATTGAAGATGGGCACCTTACTAATGGAGGAGGTTTCCACTCAATTTTGGCAAATGGTTTAAGATAATTACATTCCTTGATTGTCATTACAAACAAACTCCTATTGTGAATAACTAGAGTATGGTGGCATACACCTTTAATGTCCACCCTTGGGAACCAGAGGCATGAGAACCAATGTGAACATGAGAGTTTCTCTTGGACAGTAACTTCAAGAGAGTCACTCAGGGGCTATAAGACGGTTCATCAAGTAATAAAAGGAAATGAATTTTAAAAATTAGCATTCCCAGTAGTAGCTCTCTTACATCTGAAACCCACTAAGAAGGAAGGGTGGATCACAGGGCAGTAAGCAAACTGATACTCTTGAGAAGGCAAGCTAGGGACAATTTATAAAAAGATCACACCACCTTTACCTAGAGACAGTGAAGAAAATGAAAAAATGGGGCAAGATTGCTGGAGAGGAGAATATGAAGAATAGATGAAAGGAGAAGACAGAACATAGGGGTGTTAGCCATGTGACACAGGAAGCTCACCACTGAATGCTCAAGGCAGACAAATGATATTAAAAAATACATTTTCAAAGGAACACTGGCTAAAAATTACTGAGTACATGGCAAACATTGAAGGATTTAATGAAATATAGGTCAAGAGTTCAGGAATGATGCTGAGGCTGGGACAGGATATGACTAGAACCACTAACTTATCAGGAAAAACACATTTCATGTTTAGATATTGTCTTCTGAGTCCCTAAACCCTGATGATGCTTTACAATTAGGAAATGAGCTTTCTATGCATATATTGTAGAACCAATTCTTAGTGCAATGTCTGGGCTCAAGAGTAAAATTCTAGCTCCCAGGTGGCATAGGCAGAAGGATTGATGGTAGTTTATCCACATTCTAGAAAGAATGATGAATTATAGGCAAACCCTGGCCATGAAGTCAAATTATTACTAAAAAGAATTAGAATTTTTTTTGAGAACTTGTGTTTGGGGATTTTGTTTTACTCTGACCTTGAGCATACACAGGATCTGGAGAAATCATGGTGATCTAGATATTCTTTAGTATTAGAGATCAAACTAAAGCAAATTTCCCAGCTTTATACTCATTTACCTCACTAGACACAGTATAATCTTTGTAACAAGGAATTATAAATCTACGAAGATAAGACAGGAATCCATAAAGACACAGTTGTATATCACTAATAAACTTGTGCATCCCCAACAGGTAATTCTTGGGATAGAGGTACCAGAACAGTTTCTTGATACTATTCCACCTATTAGCCAATCAAAACCTGAATCATCTTGAGGTCCCTATGATAAGTACAAAGCTGTTTTCCCAAACTGTGTTCACATTGCCAACCTCACAATGTCTGGTATGGAAAGAAATGGGAACATTTCTTTAGCTGATATCCCCATATTTTGAGAAGTCCAGAAAGTATGGATGCATAGGGAATGTACTGAATGAGAATCTAGTGCCAAGTGTCAATTTTGGCCCTGATATATCTGAGATTATGATTTTGGACAGAGCATTCTCCCTTTCACTATAAGGATCTTCACATTTCATAGTAGCAAAACTAACAGGCTGACCTGTGAGCACAAGTAGATATAGAGTGCTTAAGAGATCACAGTATAGAGACAGCACCCAGCTAATTCATGGGAATTTTTACAGAGAAGCAGGCAGTGGAGGCACATATTTTAAATGACAGTGCTTTGGAGGCAAATACAGGTGGATTTCTGAGTTCGAGGCCAGCCTGGTCTAAAGAGTGAGTTCCATGACAGTCAGGGCTACACACAGAAACCCTATCTGGAAAAAAAAAGAAAAAAGGAAGCTACATTTTTTTGCAGATGTCCTGCAAAGGATCTGTGTAGGCCCAGTTCTTTCTGCTTCTCCCAGTTCATGCTAGCTTTGCTCAAGTGAATTGGAGGGCATTGTTCTTCTTTCATTTTGTCTGCTTTGACAGTATCTTGCCGTCATATTTCGCACAGTTCCCTAATGTATGAATGGGTCTGTGTAGGGAGATGGATGAACACACATCACAAAGGACTGTGCATTTCATTCTCTGTCTCTGTCTTTCTGTCTCTGTTTCTGTCACTCTCTCTGTCTCTGTCTCTTTGTCTCTCTGACTCTGTATCTGTCTCTGTCTCTCTCTACCCCCATAATATATTGGTATGGAACTCTATATATATTCCCATTTGCTGCAGGAGGAAGCCTTTCTTCTAATGGCTGAATAGGGAATTGATCAGTGGGATTAGAAGAATTGGACTGCTAGACTGTTTCTTTTATTTAATTGTTTAGAGCAGTAGCATTTGATTTTAAACTAGGTCTCTGGCCATCTACACTCTATGTTTTTGTCACCTAAGCAGTGTCTTGTATGTATTCTATCTAATTAATTGGGCCTTAAGTCAAATCAGACATTTCTATTATTATTCCTAGATGTTCTCTGACACTACTGCCCTAGCATATCTGGCAGGTAGAACTGCACAATGAGACTGAATAACAGACTTTTAACAGAAAATACTGTAGGTCAAGGGTTTTGTGGCTGAATTGGTATTTGTTTCTCTTTTGGTGGCCAACAGAGAACTCTCCTACAACAAAGAAACTAGAACATAAGGGTAAAGGTTTAAAGCATGCATCTGCTCAACTTCAATTTCAACGTGCTGAGTAGGTGTTGGCCTAATCAATTGAACTCTACTCTCAGTTAGCAAAGAGTAAACAGTTGTCTTAGCAACAGCCTGGGTTGTTTGTATATTTCCATGGGATGACCTTGCAGAACAACTCAAATGAATGCAATGCAGTCACTTTCATGGAAGCCTTATTGGTGACAAAAAGTGGTCAGTAGAGACTCTGTATCCCCCATCAGTAGAAATCACTAAGATTGCCTTCCTATAATTTAGGATTTCCAGTACACTAGGTTTCCATGTTATGCCTCAAATGCCACTGCAACTGAACCTATATCTCCCAGGATTCTCTTCCTTTCCCTTAGCTCCCTTCCTATTCCTCAGGGACTGTGTCCATTGTCTTTCACATAGGTCACCTGTAAAATCTAATCAATCTCTCACTTCCATGGAGATGCATGTATCCATCCTAGTTCATTTCTTCATATCCTATCTCTGGATGTATGGATTAAAGGTTGGTTAGTATCTTTAGTGACTACTATCCAGATGTAAGTGAATACATATAATATGTATGATTCTGGATCTTGGTTATGTCACTATGGTTGTTTTTTTTTTTATTGCCAAAGTTTTTTCGGCAAATGTCATGATGTCATTATTTTTTAAAATATCTAATCTGCCACTATGTAAATGTATCACATTTTCCCTATAGGATCTTCTCAATCTAGGACCATGCTTTGGTTCTTGGAAATTGCCCAGTGAGATTAAATGACAAACTTTCAACAGTAATATCTTTGTTCAGCCTAGAGGTCTCTCTCCTTCTTCTTCCATTTCCTGATGATTTGAATGAGAACAGCCCCACAGACTTATATATTTGCATCATTAGTCTCCTGTAATGAACTGTATGGAAGGTCAGAAGGTATGGCCCAGTTGAAATTATGGTGCTTATTTGAATAAGAATGAAACTTGGGGGACTGTAGGATGGGATGTGTCAATGGGAGTCTGGAAGTATATATTAGAGGAGGTAGGTCACTAGGGGAGACTCTTGGAGGAAGTGTTTCACTGGGGGTATGTTTTAAGCTTTAAGATACCAGTAACAGAACCTGAATGTAACTCTGTTTCTCCTTATGTCTGTCTCCATCTCTCTCTGTCAGTCACTATCTCTCTATCTCATTCTATCCTGTTTCTGTCTCCCTTTTTCTCTGTCTGTCTCTGTATCTTTCTGTCTATCTCTCTCAGTCTGTCTGTCTCTCTGTCTCTGTGTCCCTCTGTCTCTCTGCCTGTCTGTCTGTCTGTCTGTCTGTCTGTCTGTCTGTCTCTCTCTCTCTCTCTCTCTCTCTCTCTCTCTCTCTCTCTCTTTCTCTCTCTTTCTCTCTCTGTCTCTATCTCTGCCTCTGTACTCTTTGGTTTATTACAGAAAAAGTCTGATACGACATCAGTGATTCTATCTGTAAGTCTATAAGGAAGCCCCAATTAAATACTTGCTGTTCAAAGAAATTTCCCAGTCCTGGTGGTTCTTCACAGCAATTAAACAGCAAATAAACACCCACTGAGGACATATCTTTGACTATAACATACACTAATATTATCTGGATGTATAATCACATTTCAATGATAAGTGTCTTATTAACACTTGCAAGAAATGTGTGACACTCTTTCTTAACTAAGAGCCCAGGAAATAGGAACTACCATCTTTGGGTTTTGTGCTTATAGCTGACATCATTTCAGCCACGTCGGGCCGCCCTATAGGCTTGCTTTCTAGCATGGTGTCAAGTCTGTCCCTTTTAAAACATGGCTTCTGAGATTACTTGTTGGCTTTCATCTGCCTTCTGACATCAGATTCCTTCTCAGCCAATCAGCACTTAATAGAATCTTGAGGTTACCATGGAGCTGAGTAAACAAGTCTGGCTCAGTGTTCAGTTGAACTGCTTCAACGCATACACGTGACTTGTGCTTGTGAATCTCAATAACCCCTTTACCTTGTGAATACCAATAACCCGTTTACCATCCCTTTATCCAAATCCTATACCTCTACTTGTCTTCCTGCCTCCACAATGTCAGGTAGGAAAGAAACTAAAATGTTTATTTAACTGAAAGTCTCTCAAATAGGGAATCATCAAAATAAGGTGGGATTGGAAAGAAAGTATTGAAGGACAAGACTGTGCCCTAACTAAGGTCTTGGATCTGACCTTTCCTAGGGTTGTAACTTTGTCCTGAACCTTGACTTATCTACTTGCTGGCAGATTCTAGGGCTCTCTAGGGAATTGAATCTTTAGGAGGAGGGGATAGAGAAGTAATCCTGACAAAAGGATGATTTTGGACAGAGCATTCCCTCTTTCACTATGAGAATCTTCACATTTCATAGTAGCAAAACTAACAGCCTGACCTGTGAGCACATATATAGAGTGGTTAAGAGAGCACAGTATAGAGAAAGCACCCTGGTAGTTCATGTGAGGTTTTACAAAGAAGCAGGCAGTGGTGGCACACACTTTTTTTCTTTTCTTTTGTCCTTAATTTGATATATTTGTTATTTACATTTCAATTGATTTTTCCCTTTCCTGGATCCCCCCTCCCCCAAAACCTCATAAGCCTTCTTCTCTCCCTGTTCCACAATCCATAACTTCCCAATTGACTGTCCTGGTATTCCCAGGCACTGCTGCACTGATCTTTTACAGGACCGAAGGCCACTCCTTCCTTCTTCTTGGACATCATTTGATATGTGCATTGTGTCTTGGGTACTCCAAGCTTCTAGGTTAATATCCATTTAACAGTGAGTGCATACCATGAGTGTTCTTTTGAGATTGTAATACCTCACTTCGGATGATGTTCTCCAGTTCCATCCATTTGTGTAAGAGTTTCATGTGTTCATTGTTTCTAATGGCTGAATAGTACTCCATTGTGTATATATACCACATTTTCTGTATCCATTCCTCCGTTGAGGGACTTCTGGGTTCTTTCCAGCTTCTGGCTATTATAAATAGGGCTGCTATGAACACAGTGGAGGATGTATCCTTACTACATGCTTTGGAATCCTCTCAGTATATGCCTAGTAATGTTATAGTCGGCCCTCTGGAAGTATCATTCCCAGTTTTCTAAGGAACTGCCAGACTGATTTCCAGAGCAGTAGTACCAGCTTGCAACCCCACAGCTATGGAGGAGTGTTCCTCTTTCTCAAAATCCATGCCAGCACCAGTTTTCTCTTAACTTTTTCGTCTTAGCCATTCTGACTGGTGTGAGGTGAAATCTCAGGGTTGTTTTGATTTGCATTTCCCTCATGACTAAGAATGTTGAATATTTCTTTAGTTACTTCTCAGCCATTCAATATTCCTCAGGTGAAAACTCTTTGTTTAGCTCTGTACCCCATTTTTAAGAGGGATATTTGGCTCTCTGGAGTCTAATTTCTTGAGTTCTTTGTATATCTTGGATAGAAGCCCTCTGTCAGATACAGTGTTGGTAAAGATCTTTTCTCAATTTATTGGTTGATGTTTTGTCCGTTTGACAATGTCCTTTGCCTTACAGAAACTTTGTAGTTTTAAGAGGTCCCATTTGTCAATTCTAGATCTTAGAGCATAAGCTATTTGTGTTCTGTTGAGGAAATTTTCCCTTGTGCCCATGTCCTCAAGGGTCTTACCCAGTTTCATTTCTATTAGTTTCAGTGTGTCTGGTCTTATGTGGAGGTTATTTTTTTTTAATTTTTTTTATTCGATATAATTTATTTACATTTCAAATGATTTCCCCTTTTCTAGCCCCCCCCACTCCCCGAAAGTCCCGTAGGCCCCCTTCTCTTCCCCTGTCCTCCCTTCCACCCCTTCCCACTTCCCCGTTCTGGTTTTGCCGAATACTGTTTCACTGAGTCTTTCCAGAACCAGGGGCCACTCCTCCTTTCTTCTTGTACCTCGTTTGATGTGTGGATTATGTTTTGGGTATTCCAGTTTTCTAGGTTAATATCCACTTATTAGTGAGTGCATACCATGATTCACCTTTTGAGTCTGGGTTACCTCACTTAGTATGATGTTCTCTAGCTCCATCAATTTGCCTAAGAATTTCATGAATTCATTGTTTCTAATGGCTGAATAGTACTCCATTGTGTAGATATACCACATTTTTTGCATCCACTCTTCTGTTGAGAGATACCTGGGTTCTTTCCAGCATCTGGCAATTATAAATAGGGCTGCTATGAACATAGTAGAGCATGTATCCTTATTACATGGTGGGGAATCCTCTGGATATATGCCCAGGAGTGGTATAGCAGGATCTTCTGGAAGTGAGGTGCCCAGTTTTCAGAGGAACCGCCAGACTGATTTCCAGAGTGGTTGTACCAATTTGCAACCCCACCAGCAGTAGAGGAGTGTTCCTCTTTCTCCACACCCTCTCCAACACCTGCTGTCTCCTGAATTTTTAATCTTAGCCATTCTGACTGGTGTAAGATGAAATCTTAGGGTTGTTTTGATTTGCATTTCCCTAATGACTAATGAAGTTGAGCATTTTTTAAGATGCTTTTCTGACATCCGAAGTTCTTCAGGTGAGAATTCTTTGTTTAACACTGTACCCAATTTTTTAATAGGGTTGTTCGGTTTTCTGGAGTCTAACTTCTTGAGTTCTTTATATATATTGGATATTAGCCCTCTATCTGATATAGGATTGGTGAAGATCTTGTCCCAATTTGTTGGTTGCCGATCTGTCCTCTTGATGGTGTCCTTTGCCTTACAGAAACTCTGTAACCTTATGAGGTCCCATTTGTCAATTCTTGCTCTTAGAGCATACGCTATTGGTGTTCTGTTCAGAAACTTTCTCCCTGTACCGATGTCCTCAAGGGTCTTCCCCAGTTTCTTTTCTATTAGCTTCAGAGTGTCTGGCTTTATGTGGAGGTCCTTGATCCATTTGGATTTGAGCTTAGTACAAGGAGACAAGGATGGATCAATTCCCATTCTTCTGCATGCTGACCTCCAGTCGAACCAGCACCATTTGTTGAAAAGACTATCTTTTTTTCCATCGGATGTTTTCAGCCTCTTTGTCGAGGATCAAGTGGCCATAGGTGTGTGGGTTCATTTCTGGATTTTCAATCCTGTTCCATTGATCCTCCTGCCTGTCACTGTACCAATACCATGCAGTTTTTAACACTATTGCTCTGTAGTATTGCTTGAGGTCAGGGATACTGATTCCCCCAGATTTTCTTTTGTTGCTGAGAATAGTTTTAGCTATCCTAGGTTTTTTGTTGTTCCAGATGAATTTGATAATTGCTCTTTCTAACTCTGTGAAGAATTGAGTTGGGATTTTGATGGGTATTGCATTGAATCTGTATAATGCTTTTGGCAAAATGGCCATTTTAACTATATTGATTCTACCGATCCATGAGCATGGGAGGTTTTCCCATTTTTTGAGGTCTTCTTCCATTTCCTTCTTCAGAGTCTTGATCCACTTGGAATTGAGCTTAGTACAAGTTTTTTAGAATGGATAAATTTGCATTCTTTTGCATGCCGACCTCCAATTGAATCAGCACCATTTGTTGAAGAGGCTATCGTTTCACTACTGGATATTTTCTGCTCCTTTATCAAAAATCAAGTCAACATAATTCTGTGGGTCCATTTCTGGATCTTCAGTTCTATTCCATTGATCTACTTGCCTGTCACTGTACCAATACCACGCAGTTTTTAACACAATTGCTCTGTATTCCTGCTTGAAGTTGGGGATACTGATTCACCTAGAACTTCTTTTACTGGTGAGAATAGTTTTAGCTCTCCTGGGTTTTTTGCTATTCCAGATGAATTTGAGAATTGCTCTTTTTAAGTCTATGAAGAATTGAGTTGGGATTTTGATGGGGATTGCATTGAATCTGTAGATTGCTTTTGGCAAGATGGCCAGTTTTACTATGTTAATCCTGCCAATCCAAGAGCAAGGTAGATTTTTCCATCTTCTGAGGTCTTCTTCAATTTCTTTCTTCAAAGACTTGAAGTTCCTGTCATATAGATCTTTCATTTGTTTGGTTAGAGTCACACCAAGATACTTTATATTGTTTGTGGCTAGTGTGAAGGGTGTCATTTCTCTAATTTCTGAGATTACTGTTGTCTTTCATCTGCCTAATCACATCAGATTCCCTGTCATCCCATCAGCTCCTAATAGAATCTTGAGATTACCATGGAGCTGAGTAAACAAGTCTGGCTCAGTGTTTAGTTGAACTGCTTCAACAGGCACATGTGAATTTTGCTTGTGAATCCCAATAACCTGTTTATCATCCCTTTATCCAAATCCTATACCTCTACTCATCTTCATGCCTCCACAATGTCAGGGAGGAAAAGAAACTAATGTGTGTATTTGACAGTCCCTCAAATAAGGAACCATTAAAGTAAGGTAGAATTGTTCAGAAAGTATTGAAGGACAAGACTGTGCCCTAACTAAGGTCTTGGCTCTGACATTTCCTAGGGTTGTAACTTTGTAACTGAACCTTTACTAATCTACTTGCTGCCAGATTCTAGGGCTCTCTAGGGAATTGAGTCTTTAGGAGGAGGTGATAGAGAAGGAATCCAGATAGTTCTTGGGCTGTTTCAACTGAAGCAGAGAGAGAACTGTGTATAGACACAGGAGAACTGAGGCCCAAGATGCTTCTCTTTTGTTGACAGACTACATAGTTTTCCACAATAGTATTGCAAAGTTGGCTTCTTTAAGAGTAATGTTGAAATGAGGAGATTCAATAAGGCATCTTCCACTGTTCAATTAGCAACTTAGATTGACTAATTTTTGCCAACTGGGTAGATGAACTTTTCTCCTCCATGGTTGCACATTTGTTTTCTCTCATGCTGTCATGTGGAAAAAAGTATTTCTCTGACAAAAGAACAGTTTGTTACATTCCAGGGCACAGGAACAGCTGTGTTCTCCTTGGTGCTACACACGGGGTTAATGAAGGGTACCTTACTGATGGAGTAGGTTGCCACTCAAATTTGGTAATGGTTAAGACAATTACATATCCATGATTGTTAGCACAAACAAACTCCTAATGTGATTAGCTAGAGTAGTCTCCCATAGTCTTAATATCAGTCCTTGGGAACCAGAGGCATGAGGACCAAGGAGAACATGAGAGTGTCTATTGGACAGTAACTTCAAAAGAACCAGTCTGGGGCTATAAGACAGTTAATCCAGAAATAAAATGAAATCCATTTTAAAAATTAGCATTCTCAGTATTTGCAATCTTATGTCTGAAAACATCTGAGACCGAAGGGTTGATCACAGGCCAGTAAGGATACTCTTGAGAAGGCAAGCTAGGGACCATTTATATAAAGATCACACCGCCTACATAGAGATGGTGAAGAAAATAAAAAAAAGGGCCAAAACTGAAGGAGAAGAGAATATGAAAGAATAGATGAAAGGAGAGGACAGAATATAGAGGTGTTAACCATGTAACACAGGAAGCTCAGCACTGAATACTCAAGGCAGCCAAATGATATTAAAAATACATTTTAAAAGGAACAGTGGGTACAAATCGCTGAGTACATGGCAAACATTGAAGGATTTAATGAACATATAGGTCAAGAGATCAGGAAGAAACCTGAGGCTGGGGCAGGGTTTGACTAGGAGGATCAGCTTATCAGGAAAAACCATTTTCATGTTTAGTTTTTGTCTTCCTAGACCCTAAATACTGATGATACATTACAATTAAGAAAATGAGAATTCTATGTATATGTTGTAGAACCAATTCTTAGTGCAATGTCTGGACTCAAGTGTAAAGTTCTAGTACCCAGGTGGCAAAGGCAGAGAGATTGATGCTAGTTTATGTCCATTCTAGAAAGAATGATGAAATATAAGTAAACTCTGGCCATGATGTCAAATCATTAATAAAAAGAAATAGAATTCTTTCTGAGCACTTGTTGTTCACCGGTGACAAATGGGTCAGACTGTGTGTGCTAGAGACTTTCTTTTACTCTGACCTGGAGCATACACAGGAACTGGAGAAATCATCTTGATCTGGATTCTCTTCAGTATTAGGCATCATGCTAAAGGCAATTTCCCAGCTTTATAATCATTTACCTCACTAGACACAATATAATCTTTGTAACCACACGGAATTATAAAGCTACAAATATGAGACAGGAATCCCTAAAGACTCTGTTTTACATCACTGATATGTCTGTGTCACCTGAAGCTGGAATTTTTTGGCTAAAACTACCAGTACTATTTCATGATACTATTCTACATACTAGCCAATCAAAACCTGAATCACCTTGGGGTACTTATGGTAAGGACAAACCTATTTTCCCAAACTGTGTTCATATTACAAACCTGAAAATATCTGGTAAGTAAAGAAATTTAACATTTCTTTAGCTGATATTCCCATATATTTTGAGAAGTCCAGACAGTGTGGAAGCATAGGGAATGTACTGAACTAAAACCTGGTGCCCTAGTGTCAGTTTTGGCCCTGATTGATCTGAGCTCATGATTTTGGACAGAGCATTCCTTCTTTCATTATAAGGATCTTCACATTCCATAGTAGCAAAGTAACAGGCTCTGGGCACACCTAGAGGTAGAGTGCTTAGGAGAGCACAATGTAGAGAAAGCACCCAGGTAGTTCATGGGAGGTTTTCCAGAGAAGCAGAAAGCTGGGGTGTACACAGGAACACTCAAAGCCAAGATGTCTCATTGTGGTAGCCATCCTGCACTCAGTTTCCACATTAACCTTTGAACTGCAGTGCTCTTCAGTAGCAGTGTTGTGATGGGAGGGAAACTGGCTGCCACATCTGCCAACCCTCTATGGACAGGGTTGTCCTGGCTGACCTGCCAGGATTTGCAGCTGTGTCCTATTGGGGACTCAGAGCACAACTCTCATGGACTAGATCTTTATGGTTTGAATGGAAACTTCAGGACAGAAAATGTGACTGTGTGTCATGTCTAGGACACAGAGAAACTATATTACCTACTGTGGTCCTCCAGGCAAAATCTTTAAAAGATTTTTAAAGTGCCAGCACTACTTGTGAAGATATGCCACCTGAGCACTCGGGGGCCATGGAGATATAGATTTTTAATTCTACAATTAAGTGATTGAAGCAGGATGGTAGACACAACCCATACTGCAGAGTAATAAACTTACAATTTTAATTGAAATATGGACTTAAGTCAACACTTATCATATATAGGAATTTTCTCCTTTTTATTTTCTATATTCTTTGTTTATATTATATATGATTTTCCCTTTCCCAGTTTGGCCCTCAGCATAAGTCCCATAAGCCCTCTTCCCTTTGCCTATTCCCCAATCAATCCCTCCCACTTCTCTGTCCTGGCACATATCAAATCATTCCCAAAAAGAAACTAGGAGAGGAAGGAGAGAGCCCTGGTCCTGGAAAGGCTTTTTGCAGCAATGTAGGGGATTACCAGGAATTTCAATGGAGATTGATTTACTGAGGCACAGTGGTTTATTTAGCAATGCATATATTAATATAACATTAATTCACAGTGAAGCAAAGTATCTCCTTTCCTAACTTATTGTTCATCTTGTGACAGGTGGGAACCTCCTGAACCCTAGGCACTCAGACCAACAGAGTCTAGGCAATGATGAATCTTTGTGTACAGTAACAACAAGTGTGGTCTCAACACAGTTACAAATAAAGGTAATTTGTGTGGAATTCTTAGAGGCAAATTTAAAACCTCAATGTCTTTTTCTGTGTTTAGACTAGTGATTCTCAAATGTTTTCACCCAACTGGTAGTATATCATTATTTCCTTATATTTCCACTGGGATCAGAGAAAACAGGTCAATGCTCTGTCCAATTAGTCTACATTGAACTATATTGAACACTGCCCTCAAACACTCTAACCCAAGACAGCCTTGTACAATGCTGTGGTCCAAGGGGCTCAGAGTTCTCAAAGCCTGTATGGCCTACTCAAGATCCTCAGCCTTAGTTTCTCAACTTCTCAAACATCAGGATCTTAGTTTTCATTCCTCATGATCATGCAAATGCATAACCCTCCTATGTGTACACAACCACTCACAGCTATGTAAAGTCTTCTGGTCCTGATTTCAATAAATAGCCTATTTGTAACCCAACTCCTTAACTTGAACATTCCCTCAGAGCTCCTTTGCATTATGTTTATAATCAGAAGAGACATTCCTAATCCCAAATCTATCACTTTACTAGCATAATAAGACATACCAAAGTATGATTATTCACTAAATTTATGAAGTTGAATTGACACTTGGGGTGTTCTATTCACTCTAATTTCTTTAGGGAGAGAGGTTTGTGAATCTGACACAGATATACAAACATAAATGTGGGGGGGGAGCATTATTGTGCTAGAAAGCTGGAATGGCAGAATGCCAGGCAAAGTGTTTTGATGTTTCCTGTCTTCTCTTTTCTGTCTTAGAACATCGCCAGGCATGATAATGCCACTCTTCTTCCCCAAGAGCGGTTCCAACTTCTAAGTGCTCTTGGGCAGAACATCGAAATAAATAAGAATTTTTCACTGGCATTTTATACGAGCCTGAGCAAACACTTCTACAAAATGGCAGCTGACCTTGATCACTGTGGACAAAAGGAAGCAGCCTTTGTGCTCTACCACAAATTCCTCACGTGAGAACCTGCAGTTTATACTCCGTTTCTCCAAACCTTTTTTTTGTTCAGTCTGCTTTTCTATTCAGGGTTTTCCTCTTTGTTGACAGGTATAGAACTTGAGGATGTTATTATTTCATCAGATTTCTGGCACTGCCCACACAGACTTTTTCTTGTGATTCAAAGATATGAGGACCAAAATGGTAGTGTTATAAATAAGGAAATATAATGGCACCCAAGGTCCAGCTCATAGTGGAAGAAAAGAGGGCTGAAAATCAGTGTGTATCTGAATTGATAGCTATTTTGATTTTCAAATCTCCCTTGATATAAACAGTCACAGGTTTGTCTCTGATGGGTGGCCATGCTTATTGAGTTCTATGGGAGAGAGGTAGGCATTCCTGTAGCTTCACAGTCACCAGAGGATTGTTGACTACCTGGCTTCTGTGTGGTTAACCATCCTTAGGGATTTCTCCAAACTGTTCATTGTATTGCATGGGAAGAGTGAAAAATAGATTGTAAAGCTGTCACCACGAAATAGTTCTTACAGCCTCAGTGACAAGGGTGCTTTGACTTTAGTAAGGGGAAGATCAAAAAGTCTCACCAATCCTGATTGGCCTTAAAATTAATGAAACAGAATATAAGGAGATATACAGGAGCTCAGCTACTAGGGAGTGGTTTTCTGGACATGATTTCATTGATCTTCAGAAGACTGAATGTTTAGTAGGTACATCAATTACTGTTCCACAACTACAAAACTTAGATTTATAGATGAGTTGAGGCACCACAGTTTGCATTCCATTTGTTGTACACATACTACAACAGGGGTTCTCTTGGATTTCCATTGGTGGTTTCCAGTAAAATGAAGGCTTCCTCTTGAGGTCATAATAAATCTCCTCTCATTTCTTCCCTTTTCAAAAAACAAGACTCTCTTACCAAACTGTCACATTTTCTCCCATACATCAGCTTCCCAGATTGAATTTCTCGTCATATCCTCTTCTCAAGCATAGTTTCTTACAAGGCAGTGAATCTTGAATCTTGGACAGACATGAGCGTTGAAGCAGTTTACTAGCATCTTTCAGTGCATCATGAGACTAGGTGCCCAGGGCTCATCAGCACCTAGAACTGAGCACCCTCAGTATCTCCTCTCATTGCCTAGTGATGTCTGAGGTGAGGTGGTAAACTCCCAGTAAGCAATACACAAAAGTGCTATGTGAGCAAAGATTAATATTGGGAATGAAAGACTGAGATCACTGTATTTTTTTTTCTAGTTTAAGTCCAGGAGTCCATCCTGTTTCCTCAAGGATCTGTGGGTCTATCTGATGCCTCCTGGGTGTTGAAATGACCAACTGGCACTGTGTCACATTAACTATGCTTATAGGCTGCTAATGTTTGCTGAATGTGCCAGTTTCATGGAAGAATTTTGATATTCTTTCTCCAGTCTCAGTAATGGAAATGGATGTGGGATCTCATGGTGTACCTTATTAAACACCAGTAACTTCTAAAGCAGTGACTACAGAGTCCAAATTTCCTCAGGGACTCATTTAGACATTTTAATTTCTCTGCACAGCTTAGTCTCTCTGCTCTATTCCTTTAGACTCTATGTGGAAAAGCTCCCTGCAGATAAAAAGTACAAAGACGTTGTGGAGATTTATAAAAAATCAAATATTCTCAAGGTAGGTTTTCATTCTCAATGTGGCTCACCAAAAACTCCAGAGCAGAACACAGCTGCTCACAGAAAAGCCACAGATGATGGCACTAGAAGGAATGGGGGGCAATGCTGCTTCAGGAATTCTGTATAGAGGGGGTGGCTGGGAATGGGGTCCAAGTCATGCATGAGATACTGCTGCCCCTGACAACCTCTTTTCTTTCTCTCTTTTCTGACATGAGCACTGTTCTAATTATCCATTTTGGTTTTGTATTGCAGACAACAAAACAGATTTTTGTAAGGGCTGAGGAGCTGAAGAGAGACCTGATCAATGAATACACTGAAGAACATCTTGTTTACTTGACAGAAAAGGTTAGTGTGAGGAGAAGCATGGATATAGGAGGACTGTGTGACAACTACTCACTCTGTACCCAGGACTGTCTTCTTCCGTGTCTTTGAAGTGTGTGAGTCAATGAAAGGGCTCCACATGCCCTCTGTAGTCCAATCAACACACATGAACACACACACACACACAAACACACACATACACACACACACAGACAGACACATACAATGTCATGGTATACTAAGAAGACTGAGACCTAACTTTATTAAAAACAGGAAAAGAGTAAGGTAGAAGAATGGATTTTCCAAAACACCAGGGATACAAGGCCCTAGACTGAAATGTCAGACTTTAACGAAACTACACTTTGTTCATATCTGGGCTGAAAAGACGTTTCTTCCAAAATTTGAAGTAGTGGCCTAAATTCTTTTCCTTTCCTGCAGAAGAAAGAAGAAGAACTGTCCAGGAAGGCATCATTCTTGGAGGAAAAACAAAAGATCAGAACACGACTTTCAAAATGGGCTTCCTCTCCTTTTCAAAAACGGTATGGTTCTCAAGAAAAATAAACAAGGTGGGGAGGAGGGCCCTGGAGCACTAATTTCATCAAAGGAAGCTCAGCCTTATTCAGTAACAACTGGAACCTTCAGTCCAACAGTGGTGCCTTCAGGAAAGAAAGCCTGCAAAGAAGCAGCTCCAACAACATCACCAGCTGCCAAGGAGGCTGCAGAACTTGGCACCTTAGAACATCCAGGTGAGTCACCACAGGTTTCTCACTAGGACAAGCCTTGTATAGAAGTGGTTCCAAATGCATCTGGCTCAGGAAAACAGGATTGAGACTGAAGCTCACCAGTAATTTAAGGCAGAGGTGCTGGACAGGTCAAGTCAGGAACACTGGACCCCACAGAGAATCCTGAATCTCCTGCCATGTGATCAGTCTTCTGCTTGTGGTTTAATGAACATATAGGTCAAGAGATCCGGAAGGATCCCTAGGCTGGCACAGGATGTTACTAGGAGGGCCAGCTTATCAGGAAAACACCTTTCATGTTTATCATCTTCTGAGTCCCTAAACACTGATGATGCTTTACAATTAGAAAATAAGCATTCTATGCATATATTGTAGAACCAAATCTTAGTGCAATGTCTGGGTTCAAGAGTAAAATTCTAGCACGCAGGTGGCATAGGGAGAGGGATTGATGCTAGTTTATACCCATTCTAGAAAGAATGATGAATTATAGGCAATCTCTGGCTATAAAGTCAAATTATTATTACAATGAAATAGAAATTTTTCTGAGCAATTGTGGTTGACAGGTGCCAAATGTGCTAGGGATTTCGTTTTACTCTGACTTTAAGCTGGAGTCATTGTGGTATTCTAGATTCTATTTAGTATTAGGGATCAAGCTAAATCGAATTTCCAAGCTTTATACTCATTTACCTTACTAGACATTGTATAATCTTTGTAACCACAAGGAATTATAAAGCTACAAAAATAAGACAGGAATCAATAAAGACTTGGTTGTATATCACAATGAGACTGTGTCTCTCCAACCAGGAATTCTTGGACCAGAGCTACCAGTACAGTTTCATGATACTATTCCACCTACTAGCCAATCAAAATATGAACCATGTTGAGGTCCTTATGATAAGGACAAACCTGTTTCCCCAAACTGTGTTCACATTACAAACCTTACAATGTATTGTATGGAAAGAAATGGGAACATTTCTTTAGCTGATATGCCCATATTTTGAGAAGTCCAAACAGTGTAGAAGCATAGGGAATGTACTGAACTAAAATCTGGTGACCTAGTGTCAGTTTTGGCTTTGATATATCTGAGATTATGATTTTGGACAGAGCATTTCCTCTTCCACTATAGGGATCTTCACATTCTATAGCAGCAAAACTAACAGGTTGACCTGTGAGCACAAGTAGATGCAGAGTGCTTAAGGGAGCACAGTATAGAGAAAGGACCCAGGTAGCTCATGGGAGGTTTTGCAGAGAAGCAGGCAGTGGTGGCACACACTTTTAATCCCAGTACTTGGGAGGCAAATACAAGTGGATTTCCCAGTTGGAGGCCAGCCTGGTCTACAGAGTGAGTTCTATGAGAGCCTGGGATATACAGAGAAACACTATCTAGAAAAAAAAGAAAAAAGGAAGCTACATATTTTTGCAGCTGTCCTGCAAAGGATCTGTGTAGGCCCAGTGCTTTCTGCTTCTCCCAGTTCATGCTAGCTCTGCTCAGATCAATTGGAGGGCTCTGTTCTTCTTTTCTTTCATTCTGTCTGCTTTGACATTATTTTGTCCTCCTATTCTGCACAGTTCCCTGATATATGAATGGGACTGATAGGGGGATTGATGGAGACACATCACATAGGTCTGTGTCTTTCATTCCCTGTCTCTGTCTGAGTGTTTCTCTCTGTTTTTGTTGCTCTGTCTGTCTCTGTCACTGTCTGTGTCTGTCTGCCTCTCTCTTTACCTCTCTCTCTGTCTCTCTGTCTCTGTTTCTCTGTCTCTCTGTCTCTCTGTCTCTCTGTCTCTCTCTCTCTCTCTCTCTCTCTCTCTCTCTGTCTCTCTCTCTGTCTCTCTCTCTCTCTCTCTGTCTCTCTCTCTCTCTCTCTCTCTCTCTTTCTCCATTATATCTTGGTATTGGACACTATGTTCACACTTGGTGAAGAAGGAATCTTTTCTTATAATGGCTGAATAGGGCATTGAACATTGGGATTAGAAGAATTGGACTGCTAGATTGTTTCTTTTATTTAATTTTTTAGACCAGTAGGATTTGATTTTAAACTAGATCTCTGGTCATCTAGACTCTATGTTTTTGTCACATAAGCAGTGTCTTGTATATATTCTGTCTCATTAATTGGGCCTTAAGTCAAATCAGACATTTTTATATTATTCCTAGAGGTTCTCTGACACCACTGCCCTAGCATATCTGGCAGGTATAACTGGCCAATGAGAAATATTGTAGGTCAAGGGGTTTGTGGCTGAGTTGGTATTTGTTTCTGTTTCAGTAGCCAACAGAGTATGTTCCTATAACAAAGAAACAAGGACATAAGGGTAAAGGTTTCAAGCATGCATCAGCTCAAATTCAATTTCTTTTTTTAAATTGAGTATCTTCTTCATTTACGCTGCGGATGATAAAACCTTTCCCAATTTCTACCCTCCCAAAAGCTCCCTCCCCAAAGATTCCCAACCCTTCCTCCCACCCACTGCATCCATGTATATGCCCCTCTACCTGTCACACTTCCACCTCCTCCCCACCTCTGTCGGTTTCCCTTTTGGGGGGGCCTCTATTGAGCCTTTACCTGACCAAAGACCACTCCTGCAACTGATGCCCAACAACACATTCCTATGCCACATTTTTTCCTGGAACCATATGTACCTCTTGGTTGATGGTTCAGTCCCTGGGAGTCTTGGGGTGTCTGGGTGGCTGAAGTCATTGTTCTTCCCCTGGGGTGTAAACCCCTTCAGCTCCTCCAGACCACCCTCCAGATCCTGCATTGGACACCCCATGCCCAGTCCAGTAGTTGGTTGCTAGTTTCTGCCTTTGTATTAGTAGGGCTCTGGCAGGGCCCCTCTGGAGACAGCCATGGCATGCTCCTTTTGTACATACTTCTTGTCATAGTGTCGGAGTTTGGTGACTGTTTATAGGATGAATCTCCAGGTAGGGCAGTCTCTGGGTGGCCTTTACTTCAATGTCTTGTCTCCCTTATTGCTCCTGTGAGTATTATGTTCCCTTTTTCAGAGGAACCGTAGCACCCTCAGTTAAGCCCTCCTACTTCTTGAGCTTCCTGTGCTAGGTGAATTGTAAATTGTTTCTTCTGAGCTTTGGACTAGCAACGGCTTATTAGTGAGTGCATACCATGTGTGTTCTTGTGACTGGGTTACCTTGCTCAGGGTGACACGTTCTAGTTCCATCCATTTGCCTAAGAATTTCATGAATTCATTGTTTCTAATGGCTGAATAGTACTACATTGTGTACATATACCACATCTTCTGTATCCATTCCTCTGTTGAGGGGCATCAGGGTTCTATCTAGGTTCTGGCTATTATAAATAAAATTGCTAAGAACATATTGGAGCATGTGTCCATATTACATGTAGGAACATCTTCTGGGTACATGACCAAGAGTGGTATAGCTGGGTCCTCAGATAGTACTATGTTTAATTTTCTGAGGAATCACCAAACTAATTTCCAGAGTGGTTTTACCAGCTTGCAATCCCACCAACAATGGAGAAGTGTTCTTCTTTCTCCACATCCTCTCCAGCATCTGCTGACCCCAGAGTTTTTCATCTTAGCCATTCTGACTGGTGTAAGGTGCAATCCCAGGGTTGTTTTGATTTGCATTTCCCTGATAGCTAAGGATGCTGAACATTTCTTTAGGTGCTTTAGAGTCATTTGAGTTTCCTCAGTTGAGAATTCCCTGTTTAGCTCTGTACCCAATTTTTTAATAGGGTCATTTGATTCTCTGGAGACTAAAGTCTTCAATTCTTTGTATACATGGATATAAGCCTTCTATCGATGCAGGGTTAGTAAAGATCTTTTCCCATTTTTTTGGTTGCCATTTTGTCCTATTGACTGTGTCCTTTGCCTTACAGAAGCTTTGCAGTTTTATGAGGTCCCATTTGTTGATTCTTGTTCTTAGAGCATAAGCCATTGGTGTTCTGCTCAGAAACTTTGCCCCTGAGACCATGTGTTCAAGGTTTGTCACCACTTCTTCTCTATAAGCTTCAGTGTGTCTGATTTTATCTGTAGATCCTTGGTTTTATCTGTAGATCCACTTGGATTTGAGCTTTAGACAAGGAGATAAGAATGGGTCCATTTGCATTTTTCTGCATGCAGACCTCCAGTTGATCCAGCACCATTTTTTTTTAAATGCTCTCTTTTGTCCACTGGATGTTGTTTAGCTTCTTTGTCAAATATCAAGTGACCATAGGTGTGTGGATTCTTTTCTGGGTCTTCAATTCTATTCCATTGATCTTCCTGCCTGTCTGCATACCAATACCAAACAGTTTTTATCACTATTGCTCTGTAGTAGAGCTTGAGGTTAGGGATGGTGATTTCCCCAGAATATCTTTTTTTGTGAAGAATAATTTTTGCTATCCTGGTTTTTTTGTTATTCCAGATGAATTTGTGAATTGCTCTTTCTAGATCTATGAAGAACTGATTTGGAATTTTGATGAGGATTGCATTGAATCTGTGGATTGCTTTCGGCAAGATGGCCATTTATACTATATTGATCCTGCAAATCCATGAACATGGGAGATCTTTCCATCTTCTGAGACTTTCTTCGATTTCTTTCTTCAGAGGCTTAAAGTTCTTCTCATATAGACACTTCACTTGCTTCGTCAGGTTCACACCTAGGTGTGAAATATTATTTGGTACTATTGTGAAGGGTGTCATTTCCCTAATTTCTGTCTCATCTTGTTTATCCTTTGAGTAGAGGAAGGCTACTGATTTGTTTGAGTTAATTTTATATCCAGCCACTTTGCTGAAGTTGTTTCTCAGCTTTAGGAGTTCTCTGGTGTAAGTCTTGGAGTTGCTTAAGTATACTATCATATCATCAGCAAATATTGATAGTTTGACTTCTTCCTTTCCAATTTGTATACCTTTGACCTCTTTTTGCTGCCTGATTGCTCTGGCTAAGACTTCAAGTACTATGATGAATAGATAGGGAAAGAGTGGCCAGCCTTTTTTGGTCCCCAATTTTAGTCTGATTGCTTTAAGTTTCTCTCCATTTAGTTTGATGCTGATTAGTTAGAATGGGTCAATTTACATTTTTTTGCATGCAGACCTCCAGTTGATCCAGCACCATTTTCTTTAAATGCTGTCTTTTTTCCACTGGATGTTTTTTAGCTCCTTTGTCAAATATCAAGTGACTAGAGGTGTGTGGATTCTTTTCTGGGTCTTCAATTCTTCAG
The DNA here is from genome assembly GCF_947179515.1 of Apodemus sylvaticus. Classification (NCBI taxonomy): domain Eukaryota; kingdom Metazoa; phylum Chordata; class Mammalia; order Rodentia; family Muridae; genus Apodemus; species Apodemus sylvaticus. The sequence continues at coordinate 197,622,515 of NC_067472.1, read as the reverse complement.
TATGCAGTATATTGTTTTCACTATGTTTAGGTATGGGCTTTGGATTCCCAATCTCTCCAAGTCTTTTATCATGAAGGGATGCTGAATTTTGTCAAAAGCCTTTTCAGCATCTAATGAAATAATCATTGTTTTTTTTTTTTCCTTTGGATTGTTAATGTAGTAAATTAGAATGACGGATTTCTGTATGTTGAACCATCCCAGCCTCACTGGGATGAAGCCTAAATGATCATGGTTAATTATATAGTTCTGATGCATTCTTGGATTCCGTTGGTCAGGGTGTTGTTCAATATTTTTGGTTTGGTTTAGGTATAAGTGTGATTTTGGCTTCATAGAATGAGTTCGGTAGTGTTCCTTGAGTTTCTATTTCGTGGAAATGTTTGAAGATTATCGGAATTAATTCTTCTTTGAAGATCTGATAGAATTCCCCACTAAACTCATCTGGTCCTGGGCCTTTTTTTGAAGGGAAAATACTCATGACTGCTTCTATTTCTTCAGGGCTTATGGGACTATTTATATGGTTTATCTGATCCTGTTTTGACATTGACACCTGCTATGTATCTTGAAAGCTATCCATTTCATCCAGGTTTTCAAACTTTGTTGAGTATAAACTCTTGTACTAGGATCTGATGATTTTTTGAATTTCCACAGCTCCTGTGGTTATGTCTCCCTAATCATTCCTGATTTTATTAATTTGGATGCTGTCTCCATGCCCCCTGGTTAGTCTGGCTAAGGGTTTATCTATCTTGATTTTCTCAAAGAACCAGATCCTTGTTTTGTTGATTCTTTGTATAACTCTTTTTACTTCTGCTTGGTTGATTTTGGATCTAAGTTTGATTATTTACTGCAGTCTACTCCTCTTGGGGGTATTTGCTTCCTTTTCTTCTAGAGCCTTCAAGTGCGCTGTCAAACTGTTAGTGTAAGCTCTCTCCATTCCTTTTTTGGAGGCACTTAGAGCTATGAGCTTTTCTCTTAGCACTGCTTTCATTGTGTCTCATAAATTTTAGTATGATGTGTCTTCATTTTCATTGAATTCTAAAAAGTCTTTAATTTCTTTATTTCTTCCTTGACCAAGCTATCGTTGAGAAGAGCATTGTTCAAAGTCCATGTATATGTGTGTTTTCCATTGTTGTTGTTTGAGCTTAAGACCAGCCTTAGGCCATGGTGATCTGATAAGATACCTGAAATAATTTCAATATTTCTATATCTGTTGAGACTTGCTCTGTAACCAATTATATGGTCAATTTTGGATAAGGTACCATGAGGTGCTGAGAAGAAGGTATATTCTTTTGCTTTATGGTGGAATGTTCTATAAATATCTGTTAGATCCAGTTGGTCTATAACTTCAGTTAGTTTCACAGTATCTCTGTTTAGTTTCTGATTCCATGATTTGATCATTTTTGGCAGTGCGGTGCTGAAATCTCCCACTATTATCGTGTTGGGTGCAATGTGTGCTTTGAGCTTTATTAAAGTTGCTTTTATGAATGTGGGTGCCCTTATGTTCAGAGCATAAGTCTTTTCCTTTGAGCAGTATGAATTGTCCCTTCTTATATTTTTGGACATCACTACCAGTTTCATGATACTATTCTACCTACTAGCCAATCAACACCTGAATCAATTTGGGGTCCTTATGATAAGGACAAACCTATTTTCCCAAACTTTGCTCATATTACAAACCTTAAAATGTCTGGAAAGGAAAGAAATCTACACATTTCTTTAGCTGATATCCCCATATATTTTGAGAAGTCCAGAAAGTGTGGAAGCATAGGGAATGTACTGAACTAGAATCTGGTGCCCTAGTGTTAGTTTTGGCTCTGATATATCTGAGCTCATGATTTTGGACAGAGCATTCTATCTTCCACTAAAGTATCTTCACATTCCATAGTAGCAAAACTAACAGGCTGGGTTCTGAGCCCACCTAGAGGTAGAGTGCATAGGAGAGAACAGTGTAGATAACACACCCAGGTAGTTCATGAGAGGTCTTCCAGAAAAGCAGACAGAGAGCTGGGGTGTTCACAGGAACACTCAAAGCCAAGATGTCTCATTGTGGTAGCTATCCTGCACTCAGTTTCCACATTAACCTCTTCAGTAGCAGTGTTGTGATGGGAGGGAAACTAGCTGCCACAACTGCCAACCCTCTATGGAAAGGGTTGTCCTGTCTGGCCTGCCAGGATTGGCAGCTGTGTCCTACTGGGGACTCAGAGTATAACCCTCATGGACCAGATCTTTATGGTTTGAATGGAAATTTCAGGACAGAAAATGTGACTGTGTGTCATGTCTAGGACACAAAGAAACTATATTACATACTATGGTCCTCCAGGCAAAATCTTTAAAAGAAGTGCCAGTGCCAGCACTACTTGTGACAATATACCACCTTAGCACTAGGGGGCCATGGAGATACAGGCTTTTAATCCTACAATTAAGTGACTGAAGTAGGATGGTAGACACAACCCAAATTGCAGAATAATACACTTACAATTATAATTGAAATAAATGGTCTCAGGAAACAAGCTGGGGTAGCCATTTTAATATCAGATAAAACTGACTTTCAACCCAAAGTCATCAAAAGAGACCCTGAGGGACACTTCTTGCTGGTCAAAGGAAAAATACAACAAGAAGAACTCTCAATCCTGAACATCTATGCTCCAAATGCAAGGGCACCCTCATTCGTAAAAGAAACTTTATTAAAGCTCAAAGCACACATTGCACCTAACACAATAATTGTGGGTGACTTCAACACTGCACTTTCCTCAACGGACCGATCAGGAAAATAGAAACTAAACAGGGACATAATGAAATTAATTGAAGCTTTGGACCAATTAGATTTAACAGCAATACTCTTCAAATTATTCCACAAAATAGAAACAGAAGGAACACTACCCAATTCCTTCTATGAAGCCACAATTACGCTGATACCAAAATCACACAAAGATCCAACAAAGAAAGAGAACTTCAGACCAATTTCCCTTATGAACATCGATGCAAAAATACTCAATAAAATTCTTGCCAACCGAATCCAAGAACACATCAAAAACGATCATCCACCATGATCAAGTAGGATTTATCCTGGCAATGCAGGGTTGGTTCAATATACGGAAATCTATCAATGCAATCCACTACATAAACAAACTCAAAGAAAAAAACCACATGGTCATTTCATTGGATGCTGAAAAAGCATTTGACAAAATTCAGCATCCTTTCATGCTTAAAGTCTTGGAAAGAACAGGAATTCAAGGCCCATACCTAAACATAGTAAAAGCAATATACAGCAAACCGGTAGCCAGCATCAAACTAAATGGAGAGAAACTTGAAGCAATCCCACTAAAATCAGGGATTAGACAGGGCTGCCCCCTTTCTCCTTATCTTTTCAGTATTGTACTTGAGGTACTAGCTCAGGCAATTCGACAACATAAGGAGGTCAAAAGGATACAAATCGGAAAGGAAGAAGTCAAACTATCATTATTTGCAGATGACATGATAGTCTACCTAAGTGACCCAAAAAACTCCACTAGAGAACTCCTACAGCTGATAAACAACTTCAGCAAAGTGACAGGTTATAAAATCAACTCAAGCAAATCAGTGGCCTTCCTATACTCAAAGGATAAGCAGGCTGAGAAAGAAATTAGGGAAATGACCCCCTTCACAATAGCCACAAATAGTATAAAGTATCTTGGAGTGACTCTTACCAAACATGTGAAAGATCTGTATGACAAGAACTTCAAGACTCTGAAGAAGGAAATGGAAGAAGACCTCAAAAAATGGGAAAACCTCCCATGCTCATGGATCGGTAGAATCAATATAGTTAAAATGGCCATTTTGCCAAAAGTAATCTACAGATTCAATGCAATACCCATCAAAATCCCAACTCAATTCTTCACAGAGTTAGAAAGAGCAATTATCAAATTCATCTGGAACAACAAAAAACCCAGGATAGATAAAACTATTCTCAGCAACAAAAGAAATTCTGGGGGAATTAGTATCCCTGACCTCAAGCAATACTACAGAGCAATAGTGTTAAAAACTGCATGGTATTGGTACAGTGACAGGCAGGAGGATCAATGGAACAGGATTGAAGATCCAGAAATGAACCCACACACCTATGGCCACTTGATCCTCGACAAAGAGGCTGAAAACATCCAATGGAAAAAAGATAGCCTTTTCAACAAATGGTGCTGGTTCAACTGGAGGGCAGCATGCAGAAGAATGCAAATTGATCCATCCTTGTCTCCTTGTACCAAGCTCAAATCCAAATGGATCAAGGACCTCCACATAAAGCCAGACACTCTGAAGTTAATAGAAAAGAAACTGGGGAAGACCCTTGAGGACATCGGTACAGGGAGAAAGTTTCTGAAGAGAACACCAATAGCGTATGCTCTAAGAGCAAGAATTGACAAATGGGACCTCATAAAATTACAAAGTTTCTGTAAGGCAAAGGACACCATCAAGAGGACAAATCGGCAACCAACAAATTGGGAAAAGATCTTCACCAATCCTACATCAGATAGAGGGCTAATATCCAATATATATAAAGAACTCAAGAGGTTAGACTCCAGAAAAGCAAACAACCCTATTAAAAAATGGGGTACAGAGTTAAACAAAGAATTCTCACCTGAAGAACTTCGGATGGCGGAGAAGCATCTTAAAAAATGCTCAACTTCATTGGTCATTAGGGAAATGCAAATCAAAACAACCCTGAGATTTCACCTTACACCAGTCAGAATGGCTAAGATTAAAAATTCCGGAGATAGCGGGTGTTGGAGAGGGTGCGGAGAAAGAGGAACACTCCTCCACTGCTGGTGGGGTTGCAAATTGGTACAACCACTCTGGAAATCAATCTGTCGATTCCTCCGAAAACTGGGCACCTCACTTCCAGAAGATCCTGCTATACCACTCCTGGGCATATACCCAGAGGATTCCCCACCATGTAATAAGGATACATACTCTACTATGTTCATAGCAGCCCTATTTATAATTGCCAGATGCTGGAAAGAACCCAGGTGTCCCTCAACAGAAGAGTGGATGCAAAAAATGTGGTATATCTACACAATGGAGTACTATTCAGCCATTAGAAACAATGAATTCATAAAATTCTTAGGCAAATGGATGGACCTAGAGAACATCATACTAAGTGAGGTAACCCAGACTCAAAAGATGAATCATGGTATGCACTCACTAATAAGTGGATATTAACCTAGAAACCTGGATTACCCAAAACATAATCTACACATCAAATGAGGTACAAGAAGAAAGGAAGAGTGGCCCCTTGTTCTGGAAAGACTCAATGAAGCCGTATTCAGCAAAACCAGAATGGGGAAGTCGGAAGGGGTAGGTGGGAGGACAGGGGGAGAGAAGGGGGCTTACAGGACTTTTTGGGAGTGTGGGGGCTACGGAAGGGGAAATCATTTGAAATGTAAATAAAAAATAAACCGAATAAAAAAATTAAAAAAAGAAATAAATTGAAACTTATCATTTATAGGAATTTTCTCTTTTGTTATTTTCTATATTCTTTGTTTATATTATATATGATTTTCCCTTTCCCTGTTTGCCCCTCAGCATAATCCCATAAGCCCTCTTGCATTTGACTGTTCCCCAATCAACCCCCTCCCACTTCTCTGTCCTGTCACATATCAAATCATTCCCAAGAAGAAACTAGGAGAGGAAGAAGAGAGCCCTGGTCCTGGAATGGCTTTATGCAGCATTGTAGGGGATTACCAGGAATTTTCAATGGAGATTGACTTACTATGGCACAGTGGTTTATTTAGCAATGCATATATTAATGTAATATAACATTAATTCACAGAGAAGCAAAGTATCTCCTTTCCTAACTTATTGTTCATCTTGTGACAGGTGGGAACCTCCTGAACCCTAGGCACTCAGACCAACAGAGTCTATGCAATGACGAGTCTTTGTGTACAGGAACAACAAGTGTGGTCTCAACACAGTTACAAATAAAGGTAATTTGCATGGAATTCTTTGAGGCAAATTTAAAATCTCAATGTCTTTTTTGTGTGTTTAGACTAGTAATCCTCAAATGTTTTCACCCAACTCCTCATATATCAATTTTTCTTTATATTGCCACTGGGATCAGAGAAAACAGGTCAATGCTCTGTCCAGTTAGTCGTTACACTATATTGAATACTGCTCTGAAACATTCTAACCCAAGACAGCCTTGTACAATGCTATGGTCCAAGGTGCTCAGAGTTCCCAAAGCCTTGTATGGCCTACTGAAGATTCTCAGCCTTAATTTCTGAACCTCTTAAACATCAGGAACTTAGTTTTCATTCCTCATGATCATGCAAATGCATAACCCTCCTATTTGTACACAACCACTCACAGCTATGTGAAGTCTTCTGGTCCTGATTTCAATAAATAACCTATTTGTAAGCCGGCTTCTTAAGTTGAACATTCCCTCAGAGCTCCTTTGCAATATGTTTTTCAATGGTAACAGGCATCCCTAATCCCAAATCTACCACTTTACTAGCATAATAGGAAATCCCAAGGTGGGATTATTCACTAAATGTATGAAGCTGAATTGACACAAGGGGTGTTCTATTCACTCTAATTTCTTCAGGGAGAGAGGTTTGTGAATCTGACACAGATATACATACACAATTGTGTGTGTGTGTATATGTGTGTATGTGTGTGTGTGTGTGTGTGTGTCTGTGGGCAAAGCCATTAATGTGCTAGAGAGCTGAAATGCCAGCATGCCAGACAAAGTGTTTTGATGTTTCCTGTCTTTTCCTTTTTGTCTTAGAACATCGCCAGGCATGATAATGCCACTCTTCTTCCCCAAGAGAGGTTCCAACTGTTAAGTGCTCTTGGGCAGAACATTGAAATAAACAACAATGTTTCGTGGGCATTTTACGTGAGCCTAAGCAAAAACTTCTATAAAATGGCAGCTGACCTTGATCAATGTGGACAAAAGGAAGCAGCCTTTGTGCTCTACCACAAGTACCTCACGTGAGAACCTGCAGTTTCTACTCCTTTTCTGGAACTCGTTTTTTTGCTCAGTCTGCTGTTTTATTCAGGGTTTTCTTCTTTGTTGACAGCTATAGAACTTGAGGATGTAATCTTTTCATCAGATTTCTGGAACTGCCCACACAGACTTTTTCTTGTGATTCAAAGATATGAGGAACAAAGGTGGTGGTGTTATAAATAAGGAAATATAATGGCACACAAGGTCCAGCTCATAGTGGAAGAAAAGAGGGCTGAAAATCAGTGTGTATCTGAACTGATAGCTATTTTTGATTTTCAAATCTCCCCTGATGTAAACAGCCACAGATTTGTCTCTGATGGGTGGCCACACTTATTGAGTTCTATGGGAGAGAGGTAGGCATTCCTGTAGCTTCACAGTCACCAGAGGATTGTTGACTACCTAGCTTCAGTGTGGTTAACCATCCTTAGGAATTTCTCCAAACTATTCATTGTATTGCATAAGAAGAGTGAAAAATAGATTGTAAAGCTGTCACCATGAAATAGTTCTTACAGCCTCAGTGACAAGGGTGCTTTGACTTTAGTAAGGGGAAGATGGAAAAGTCTCACTAATCCTAGTTGGCCTTAAATTTTGTGAAACAGAATATAAGGATATATATATATATATATATATATATATATATATATATATATATATATATATATATATATATATAGTATAGGGAGGGGTTTTCTGGACATGATTTAATTGATCTTCAGAAGACTGAATGTTTAGTAGGTACGTCAATTACTGTTCCACAACTAGAGAGCTTAGATTTACAGATGAGTTGAGGTACCACAGTTTGCATTCCCTTTGTTGTACAAATACTACAACAGGGTTTCTCTTGGTTTTCCACTGGTGGTTTCCCATAAAATGAAGGCATTCTCTTGAGATCATAAAAAATCTACTCTCATTTTTTCCCTTCTCCAATAACAAATCTCTCTTACCAAAAAGTCACAAGTTCTCCCATACATCAGCTTCCCAGACTGAGTTTCTGGTCATATCCTCTTCTCAAGAAGAGTTTTTGACAAGGCAGTGAATCTTGAATCTTGGACAGACATAAGGGTTGAAGCAGTTTACTAGCATCATGAGACTAGGTACCCAGGGAACATCACCACCTAGAACTGAGCACCCTCAGTATCTCCTCTCATTACCTAGTGATGTCTGAGGTAAGGTGGTACACTCCCAGGTAGCAATAAACAAAAGTGCTATGTGGGCAAAGATTAATATTGGGAATGAAAGACTCAGACCACTGTGTTTATTTCCTAGTATGAAGTCCAGGATTACAACCTGTTTCCTCAAGGATTGTGGGTCTATCTGGTGCCTCCTGGGTGTTGAAATGACCAACCTGCACTGTATCATTTTAACTATGCTTATTGACAACTAATGTTTGCTGAATGTGCCAGTATCATGGAAGAAGTTTGATAGTTTTTCTCCAGTCTAAGTAATGGAAATTGATGTGGGATCTCAGGGTGTGCCTTATTAAATACCCGTAACTTCTGAAGCAGTGACAACAGAGTCCAAGATTCCTTAGGGACTCATTTAGACATTTTAGTTTCTCTGCACAGCTTAGTCTCTCTGCTCTGTTCCTTTAGACTCTATGTGGAAAAGCTCCCTGCAGATAAAAAGTACAAAGACGTTGTGGAGATTTACAAAAAATCAAATATCCTCAAGGTAGGTTTTCATTCTCAATGTGACTGACCAAATATCTCCAAAGCAGAACACAACTGCTCACCAAAGAGACACAGATGATGACACTAGAAGGAAGCGGGGGGTGGGGGCATGGGGGGTGGGCAGTGCTGTTTCAGGAATTCTGTACAGAGGGTATGGCTGGGAATTGCATTCAAGACATGCACGAGATACTGCTGCCCCTGCCATCTTCTATTCTTTCTCTCTTTTCTAACATTAGCACTGTTCTAATTATCCATTTTGGTTTTGTATTGCAGACAATAAAACAGATTTTTGTAAGGGCTGAGGAGCTGAAGAGAGACCTGTTAAATGAATATTCTGAAGAACATTTCGTTTACTTGACAGAAAAGGTCAGTGTGAGGGGAAGCATGGATATAGGAGGACTGTGTGACATCTACACAGTCTGATCCCAGGACTGTCTTGTGCAGTGTCTTTGAAGTGTGAGTCAATGAAAGGGCTCCCTCTGTAATCCAATCAACACACATGAACATGCACACACACACACACACACACACACAATGTCGTGGCATACTAAGAAGACTGAGACCTAACTTTATTAAAAACAGGAAAAGAGTAAGGTAGAAGAATGGATTTTCCAAAACACCAGGGATACATGCCCTAGGCTGAAATGTCAGACTTTAACGGAACTACACTTTGTTCATATCTGGGCTGAAAAGACGTTTCTTCCAAAATTTGAAGTAGTGGCCTAAATTCTTTCCCTTTCCTACAGAAGAAGAAGGAAGAAGAACTGTCCAAGAAGGCATCATTCTTGAAAGAAGAAAAGAAGACCAGAACACGAATTTCAAAATGGGCTTCCTTTCCTTTTCTAAAACGGTATGGTTCTCAAGAAAAAAAAACAAGGTGGGAGGTGGGCGCTGGAGCACCAATTTCATCAAAGGAAGCTCAGCCTTATTCAGTAACAACTGGAACTTTCAGCCCAACAGTGGTGCCTTCAGGAAAGGAAGCCTGTGATGAAGCAGCTCAAACAACATCACCAGCTGCCAAGGAGGCTTCAGAAACTGGCACCTTAGAATGGCCAGGTGAGTCATCATCGTTTTCTTACTTGGAAAAGCCTTGTATAGAAGTTGATCAAATTGCATCTGGGTCAGGAAAACAGGAGTGAGACTGAAGCTCACCAGTAAGGTAAGGCAGAGGTGCTGGACAGGTGCCTCAAGTCTGGAACACTGGGCCCCACACGGAATCCTGAATCTCCTGCCATGTTCTCAGTCTTCTGCTTCCATTGATCTGCTGGCTATGCTGTGATAAGAGAACCTCATAAGATGAGTGCTGCTTTTATCTGTCTTGACAACCTGACTGTCTTGTCAGCATGTGGAGACAGAGCAATATTTCCATATGTATCTGTCAGATGTTGTTAAAAAATTTCTGAACTTTCCCTGCAGTTCAGCAACCACATGGGTCTCCCTCATATTTAAAACATTGCAAGATTGTGGACAGATTGTGGTAGTCTGACCCTGAGATAAGATACTGTGTATGTATTTGTGCTCTCTGCATCCTCTTATTACCTGAAGGATTTATTCACAGCCTCACAGATCTATCATAAATGCTCCATATGATTGAGCATAACCACAGCTGGCTTCATCAAGGTGGATTCTATGGAATAAGTGTAGTTTGACTCAATGCATGCCAGGATGTCACAGATTGTAAGTCATTTGTGTGAGTCAAGATCTAAGGCAACGTCCAGGTGGACACAGGAAAATACAAGTCTAGACTTCAGAGCGTAAATGCCAAAAAATCTGGAGATATGAATGAAGATCCAAGGAGACCTGTCTCTGCCAGGAGAAACACAGCAGAAGTTTTGCTTTTCTCTGAGAGTATAGCTACCTGAATGCTTATGGTGTTCTACTCAGTTAGGAGATGACTTTGTCCAATGAGGACTTTCACAGAGAAATTTTATATCAGCTAAGAGTCACATCCAAAAATATTGCTCCATCCACTTAAGTAGACAGTAAAGCCCATGGCCCCTTCTCCCAGACACCAGTAACCAGAGCTTGGAGTAAAACTCCCTGCCTATCATGAGGAGGGGGATGAAGAAAAGGATCTCAATGACTTTGTATTACTTTCCTACGGTGATAGACTTGAGTTCTCCTCAGGGATACCAGGCCCTGTCTCCTCATACTTTTCTCTCTTTTCCATTACAGTTGAGAAAGGCAGAGGCCTGCGCCAGGTGGTCCTCCCTCATGATTTGTGCGATAAATTCCTCACTGCAGCAGGAATGAACACCAAGAAAAAAATAGAGACATGTGGTGTTCTATGTGGAGCCCTGGTAAAGATATAAACATTTCTGATTTGAGGCTGTTGCTTTCCCCTTGACTTTACATGACTCTCAGGGAACATATCTAGGGTCTCTATCCATACACATAACCTTCCAGAAGGAACTATGGTTGACAAGGTTGGCCATCTTGTATTGGATGACTTTGTATTTGGTTGTTTTAGAGAGTCTTTTGAAATGAACAATGTGGTTCAATGCTATAGATAGAAATGTTCATTCTAGTTGGGGGCTAGTGCCAGAAATTCCAGGCACTGGCAAACTGATGCTGGAATCTTCTTACAAGTTCAAATGAGCCCCAGTGTCAGAGTTCTATATTACCTAAAAGTAAAAGAATGCAAACAGAAATCAGAAATGCAGGTAGCCAGGCATAAGTCACGGAAACAGACAAGTTGCCTCGTTGTAACCAGAAATCAATGGCTTTTAGGTCCTGGTCTAAGTATCTACTCTGGTAAGCTTTTGAGCACTAGTTTCCTAGGCATCTCTAGACTCCTGAGCAATCCTACTGGCTGCTACTGGAAAGACCCGAAGCCCAGGAGGTGTCAAGCTGGACATCTACATTTCTACTCAACATCTGTTCCTTTTTAGCTGTATCTTAGCAAAGCACAAGAGCAGCCAAGGATTTGAAACCACAAAGGGAGAAAGAAAAATGAGATTCATGTACTGTCTGGTCTGGGGCCTATTGTGTGTATGAGAGAATGGGTCTGAGACCTCCAAGAGTTGTGACAAGTTGTTTTCTCCTGGCAGGTTGGAGAGGAATATCACATCAGCCATATCCTCATTCCTGTCCAGGAAGGAGGCCCAGATTATTGCTGTGCAAAGCATGAGGAGGACCTCTTCTTTATTCAAGAAGGACTGGGACTTATTACATTAGGATGGATACATGTAAGCAAAAGGACCTCTGGGAATGAGGATTCCTTTTCTGTTTCTTCAAAACAGCCTACCTAAAACTTGCTGTGCACAGAGGCAATTCATTCCAGATCATCGGCTCTGAGCATATATAACCAATAGTGTGCAGGTCAAATCAAAGGAGCATTTCCTGGCACTTTTACAGCTCTTTGTATTTTATGTTTACAAGGAGTAATTGTTCAAACTTTCAACTTTATGTTAATCTGCGTGGAGAATGGTAGCTTGACAGGATATAGGAGAAAATGTATATAGACCATATACATAAAAGGTGTAGAGATGAAACTTAAGTAAGCCAAGAGTGTCTGTTCTAATGATTGTGGTTTTTATTTATGAAGAAGTACTTCCTTTGTGTACACTGAAATGATCTTACATGCAAGATTTTGAAGTGTTTGAACATGTATAGCAAACATCTTTTGACTTTCAAGAAAACACATTTACTTGCCGAGAGAGTCTCTTGGATGATTCTGTTATTTTCAAAGACTGAAGTTCACAAAACTATTGAAATTATTCTAACAACGAATATAAGCCACAAGAAGGAGTATTACTTGTGTTTTTTGTGAGATCAAAAACTTCTAGTCAGACCTTGGGAAGTGCTGATGCTCTTCATTCCAATTGTATAAATTCTTCCTGCTGTGCCAAATTCAACAATATATTATGGCCAACTGATATTGGCCTTTTGTGGCTTGGGACTCAAAGGGGAAATCACACATAAAATGAGCACCAAGTCACATGAGACAAAGTGCACAATATACTTCAGGTGAGAAATATAGGACAGTGAGGGTTGCAGAGGAAGAGCTGTCACATGTAAAGTGACATGATGACTTGGGAGGAGGAGCCCAAAAAATTTATGGGAGAGGGGATAGCATTGGAGAGAGATACACTGAGATCCTATATCAGTGAGCATTTCTGTTGGCTAGGATTTGTGGTTTGTTTTGGAAACGGATGCCTGATCTTCACATATATAACCAAAGCGAACCCTGGCATACCTTGTCTAGGATGAAGGTAAAAATGGAGAGTGATTTGGAGTATAGAGAAAACTCTGGACTATTCTGAGCAAAAGAATGATGTAACCAAAGCCATACTCCAGAAGTTAAAATTAAGGAGTTGAAGGGCTCCTTGGGAAGGGAATGTCAGGTGTGGTTTGGGAGCTTATACCATGGAATGAGGATAAGAAGGTGATAGTCTTGTTTGTGTGTGTAGGAGGGATCAGGGTAATTCAGATACCCAGGCAATAGGGGTAGAGGCTGAGGAGTCAGGCTGGGCAGGATTTCAATTGGGCTCATGGAGTTAGAAGTGCTCCTCTCATAAACATGAATAGGGTTGCAGAAAAGGACAGATCTTGACAGCAGGGTTCAGTTATACTGTTTGGAATTGAAGGCACATGTTAGATATTCCAACTGCATCAACATTGGGAGGATGTTGTGAGAAGCCTAGAGAGGGACCTGAGCCACGTGCAGGTGGCTCATGAACCTGGTAAATAGGGAGACCAGGCTGCAAGAGAAACAATTCCCTGGCAGATTAGGTGAATGTCTAATGAGGAAAGCAGGGTATATAGGGATGAAGAAGAAACAAGTGTGAAGGAGAACTGGATATGATGTTCTCAGAAGCCGCATAACAGGGATGCAGGAAGAATGACGTCCGGGTTTGACCTGCTGGAGCTCTGAGGATATTGACTTAATGCCTTCTAAGTCATGGTGGGCAGAGATTGCAATGTTCAATAATGTCATAAAATCTGGGTGTACTGTCACACTCCTGGACCCCCAGCATTCAGGACGATAAGACTTGTAGGTAGAGAATTTGGTGCCAAGTTGATTGAACTGTAATATTGTGCCTCAAAACAAGAAGTCACTTAATTAGGAATTGGTCAGTGTGGAGTCTGTCATAACGGTCATACTGAAGCAGGCATCTAGGACCTAGAATCTAGGGGAATTTGAAGTGAGAAGGCTGCTCTTAGGAAATGGGTTAGCAGATTACTGACCTGTAGGACCTGTGAGATGGTTTGGACATGGTATCTTCTTGTTTGTTGTTTTCTTCAATTTTTCTTTGATTTCACTTTAGTTGTCAAAGGCTTGATGTTTTAAATTATAGCATAGCTGTGAGTGTACATATGTAAAAAGAGTTGGGGTTGCAAATTGGTACAACAACTCTGGAAATCAGTTGGGCAGTTCCTCAGAAAACTGGGCACATCACTTCCGGAAGATTCTGCTATACCACTCCTGGGTATATACCCAGAGGATTCCCCAGCATGTAATAAGGATACATGCTCCACTATGTTCATAGCAGCCCTATTTATAATAGCCAGAAACTGGAAAGAACCCAGGTATTCCTCAGCAGAAGAATGGATGCAAAAAATGTTGCATATATACACAATGGAGTACTATTCAGCCATTAGAAACAATGAATTCATGAAATTCTTAGGCAAATGGATGGAGCTGGATAACATCATATACTAAGTGAGGTAAGCCAGTCTCAAAAGATCAATCATGGTATTCACTCACTAAGAAGTGGATATTAACCTAGAAAACTGGAATACCAAACCCATAATCCACAGATAAAATGATGTACAAAAAGAACGGAGGAGTGGCCCCTGGTTCTGGAAAGACTCAGTGTAGCAGTATAGGGCAAAACCAGAGCAGGGAAGTGGGAAGGGGAGGGTGGGAGAACAGGGGGAGGGAAGGGGGCTTATGGGACTTCTGGGGACTGGGGGGGCCAGAAAAGGGGAAATCATTTGAAATGTAAATAAAAATATATCGAATAAAAAAAGGGAAAAATAAGTTATATTATTTTTATATATAAGCATATTTGTGAGTGTACATACATAAATAGAGTTGTTAAATATCTCAAGGTGGATGCATCTATATGCATACACAACTTAGAGATAGAAATGAGAATCTGCTAAAAGCCTGCTCCAAATTTCTCACTTCCTTCCTCTGAAATTGAATCCTCTCTTGAACTCACCATGTCTTCCTCCATTTTATATATGAACCTCCTCAGTTCTAGCAGTACTTTCTGTTCATTGTGCAGAAATGTGATTACTATCTGTAAGTGTGGACTCATGAATGTATTTGTCTGATGGGTAGTTACATCTGGTGGCCCAGTGAGAATGGGAGGGAAGTAAAGGAAAGAGTCATAGTATTATCAGGCAGATGGTTCAATTTTCCTTTTCCACATGACAGATGTGGTTCTGCATGGAGAGATTTTGGAAATCACAGGAGAGAACAGATTGTTAATGATCCATGGCCTCCCTTCCTTGCTGGATCAACCACAGCTGACTGGGCTAACTTACAATTCTTGACTTCTTTTGTCTTCTCAGACCCATCCAACCCAGACAGCCTTTTTGTCAAGTGTAGATCTACACACACATTTTGCATACCAAACGATGCTCCCTGAATCCATAGCTGTGGTGTGTGCTCCCAAGTATAAACAGTAAGTATGTGAGATTCAAGTCTGGAATTTAGAATTACAAAATTGTCAATGGCTCCAAACTATTTAAAAATTGTCTATGTACAGAATGTCTTAATTGATTGCTATGAAAGCCTTCCTTTAAGGTGCATAGTCTAATGATCACCAGCCACTCTTAAAAGATAAGATGACACCACTGCTGGTTTTCTAAGACAACCTCTCAAGAAATTTACTCAAGAGGCAGAGATTGAACAAATTCCACAGAAAACACTGTATAAGAGTTTTATGTCTTTTATTTCACAATGCTGTGTTACTCTGAATTCTTCAGGAGAGGTAGTATTGGGCAAGCAATGAATCATCCTGCTTTCTTTTATAATATTTTTGTATACTTGATGTGCTACAGGAATAAGATTGCTCTGGTTTTAGAATTTTGTCCCTTCTGCCTCAAATTTATTGGTTTAAACAGACCTAACTCATTGCTATATTGTTCTTCCTACATATTTCTACTGTTGACTTCCTCTGCCCACTTAGATTATCGTGTAAGAAAGGGATCCAGAGACAGAGAGACAGAGATGCTTATATATGACAAAAGGAAGGAAAGTGAATAAATGAATGAATGAATGAATAAATAAATAAGAAAGTGTAGATGGAAGATCAGGGGGAAAGACATCAAAAAAAAGAAAGGAGAAACACTAATAAACTAGTGGATAATTAAAACTAGGACATGGATGTCAAGGTCTAGGAGGAGGACAGCGTGGACCATGATCAATTACAATAGGCAGACATAGTCCGCAGTTACTAAAATAGAAGGGAAACACTGTTCAAAGAAGACGAGAAGAGAGATAGGTTTTGAGAGAGATGAGACGGTAAAAGAGAAAGAGGGAGAGACATATAAGAAAAAAGAGACATCTAAGAAAAAGAGAGAAATGAGTAAAAGAAAACAAACAAAAGAAAACGGTAGAGAGAAAGGTAGAAAAGAGAGACAGAGGAAACTAGGACTTGGAGGCAAATGTATGCAACTGTGTCTGCCTTTTCTCATTTCAGAACTGGAATTTTCACACTGGCACCTATTGGACTACAAGAAATATCTGATTGTCCACGGAGAGGGTTCCACACCCACAGACAGGACACAGCTCTCTTCTGTGTATGTATCTTTGTACAAGTAATCAAGGCCGTGTTTTCAAGCAGGACACAGTGCTGATTGGGTTCATCATTTTTTCCTTACCCTCCTGGCAGTTCATCTTCACCACCCTCTTCTTAACAATTCACAATAACCAAATATCTAGGATGCAGGTATCAGTGGATATAAGTTTTCTCATATTTGAAATCTAGTCATTGACTGTCTCTGAGATGCTAGTCCTTTCTGTCCCTCAAACCTGATATCTGGGGTAACTAATAACATCAAGATAAGATTAAGGAAGCAAAACTTGAGTGTACTTCAGGGTCAGAGTGTGAGAGCAGCATGCTTGAGGCTCTGAATTCCATCCCCAGTAACATGAGGAAAAGAACAAAGTATTAAATCCATTAGCTTATTTAATGCTTTATCAATGTCATTAACTAACTCCCAGTCAGCGATCTGAATGCAAATGGAAAACATGCAAGATATGTTAATTATGCAAATTTTGACCAGGAATTTTGTCTGGAAGAGTATGGTTCTAACTCTCTAGGGAGGTAGTTTCTTCTCCCATATTATTTTCTCTGGTCACACACTTAGTATGATCAGATCTCTGTGTGTCAGATCAGCCCCAGATAGCAAGATTCTTTCACTTTATTGCATATCAGCCAGGGCTCTTCCATTGAGTTTAGATTCAAAGGAAATGTAGCAACATAGTGAAAGGACCAGAACCTTTCCCATAAAATATATAAGAACCAGAAATTCAGTCACAGAGATGCAAAGTAATCTAAGATCCTATATCAGACTGCTAATTCCAAGAGTCAGTCTCTCTTTCTGTCTCTGTCTCTCTGTGTATGTGTGCTTTATATGTGTCATAATACATGTGTATATATATATATATATATATATATATATATATATATATATATATATATATATACATCATTATACTCTTGATTATAACAAAAATTAAGACCTAATAAAATTTAAGATTTTTTTTGTAAAACATGTATATTTCTATGTTTCTTTCTGTACCATCATTGTGTAGACTAGTGAAAGCGGATACCATTTTCACTTTAAGCCTGTTATCTGTGGGTTCAGTACCTTTAGTGCTGAGAAGAGTTTGTCAGATGTCCTAGATCTGGAGTCAGGTGATTGTGCAGTGCCTGCTTCCGTATAAGATCAGTGGATTCTGTTGCACATTTTATCATCTCCCTTGTTCCCAGTTGAGTACTCTCATGGATCAAAAGCAGAGAACATTTTTCAGTCAGATGGGAGGAAGAAGATCCGAACAGATGTGTTCTAAACTGCATAGCTCTGTCTTGTAATATAACAATGTTAAGTATTGCAAAGTTGAAAGAGATTGCATGATTATAAAAAAAATGCCTAGAAATCTAATCCCAAGGTTCCAAGTTGCAACAACACTTTCTATTTCTGGCCAATGTAAAGCATACTGACAAAGCCAGCAGCAGGACAGCTATAGCAGGTGAATCATGAGTTTAAAGCTATCTGACACTATGTCGCCAAACTGAGACATACTGATTACTCCTCATGTTTTTGTATGCCATATTTAAGCATCCCTCAAAGACTATTAGATAACTTTTATCATCTGATTTATACAATGACTCCAATAATACACTAGACTTACTGATCCTGTTAATAAGGCAATATTTTGCAAGTGATTCTGAAAAATATGTGCCAAGATATATGGTGACACACTGACTCTGATCATGCGGAGAACTAGGGAGGAGTACTGGGTCCCAGCCCCTTTCCCATAGCTGCCACCAACAAGATAATCTCACGTCTAAGATGACAATTATTGCTCTACAGTTAGCTTTTTACATTAGAGGATTGGGACAGGGCTATGCAGTGAGATTGCTTGTGTTTTAAACTTTAGGCTCTCTATTCAGTTCCCAGCATTTCCACTTCTGGAATCTGCTAAGTGCTGCTTTCCTATAATACAGTACTTGAGAGCAGGTGTCAGGAGTTTAACACCAAGATTGGTCTGTGCTCTCTAGGATACATAGTGTAGACTAGATCACATGAGACTTTCCTTTGCTATAATATAAAAAGTATAAGTTGTTTCAAAATTGGAGCTTACCACGACTTATCCACGTTTCCTTTTCTCCAATTGCAGGACTGCAGTCATGTCACCACCCGGAACATCATGGTGACTGTCACAGATTTGAGATGAGTCAAATCCCAAACACCTTCAGTTGTGAGTGTGTGTGTGTGTGTGTGTGTGTGCATGAGTACTTGTACACATGTATGTCTCTCTCTCTGAGTGTTTTATACATATGAATGTGTTATATGTATGTATGTAGGGTGGTATACATATCTGTTATGTTCAATATGTTATACATGTTGCTTCTATCTCTTGAATGTTTAATCTACATCATGTATGTGTACCAGTCTGGATGGTTATACTTGGTGGCCAAAAGAAAACCTATCTTTTCTATATGAGGTTTATTTAAAGTTAGGATAGTGTATTAGGAGTTCATAACAATTAGAAATTGATTTTGTTATAAAACATATTTATTAAGAGGTTAAGACAATATTTTTGGCCATGAACCATAAGCATACATTGTATATAAGGATTCAGTACACCCAAAACTGGTCTGCATCATCTGTCACAGGGTAGATGTGGGACAGATTATAATTCCAAGGCTCACTAACCAACTGCAGAAGGGAATCATCTCAAAGGTCCCAGACATCAGCCTACATTTTTCATCTACTCAGAATGTTGCTCTGAGAGAAATGGATTAATGAAGACAAAAAAGAATTTTCTGACTCAATAGAAACTTCATTGCTTTTGGATTGACTTTAATCTGAAATGAGTCGACCATCGGTATTGAATTTCTAGTACAAACGGCATGATATGATGTCTCCCTACATGAGATTATTATAGTCTGGTACTGCAACATCATGGAAAACCGAAAAAGATGTATTTTCCAGAAAATATCCTAGGGATGTGTGTTTCTGCTAGGCTCCCTGAAGAACCTTTGATGATGCTGTGTCAGGCTTACACCATTAAAGTGCTGACTTTGTACTGTGATGTTCACTGCATATTGAATCTTCAGTTCATCACAGATGTGAAAAGAACTTTGGTACCAAAGTGACCACCTCTCAAACCCTGGAAGACAAGAGAAGATGACTACAGCCCTGTGGAATTTGTCACATTTATAGAACATAAATAAGATGAAGACTTTCTCCACTCCTCATACACCATGTCACCTGCTCCAGTTTGTCCAGTCCTACAACCAAGTTGTCCTGATGGATATACTACTGACTGAAAAATCTTGCCACAAAACACAAGACAATACACCAGGGAAATCTGTCTGACCTACACAGAGTAATGTGCTCGCCTGAACATGGTTCCTACAGCATGTGACTTCCCTGAATTCTTAATGACCTAATCAATGAGACTAGTACTTGCATTCACCTCACACAAAGATACTGTCCTCAACAAGAGATGGCAGGACAAACTCACTGCTGGTGGCATACTGGCAGAAAGAAGCTCACTATGACCTGTGGGTGGTCAACTATTCTACTCAATGCTCCTGACTTTGGTCCTGTTCAGAAGTGAAGCTAATCACAACACATTGATGTTTCCCTCACATTGCACAGAATCCAATTTAAAAAGAAAAATCTCTTCAACTATCATGTCTCCTTTAAATGTACATTTATTTTCTCTCTCTGTCTCTTTCTCTGTCTCTCTCTCTCTTTATCTCTCTCTCTCTCTCTCTGTGTGTGTGTGTGTGTGTGTGTGTGTGTATGTGTGTGTGTGTGTGTGTGTGTTTCTGTATATGTGTTTATTGTTTTGCTTCTAGAGGACATATGCTAGAGGTTCTCTCGAGTTCAGGAGCACTTGAAGGCATCAGGTATTTTCTACTACTATGTTAGATTCCATGATCAAACTCTGCTTGTCAGGCATGGTGCTAAGGTCCTTGTCCCTGGAAGCCAAGGGACATGTAACATTTAAAAACAAAAACAAAAACAAAAAACATAAAACCTGCTGTGTTCAATCAGGTGTGTTGCATGTCTTCCCTGTGGTGTCCCATGGATGCTGGAAAAATTCTTCTCTCTATACCCCTAAAGAAAAATGACTCCTCATACCCAAAACACTTGATATTATTAGCTGTTCTTATAAAGCTGGACTAGGAGCTTCTTTAATATGTATGATAGCATGCTGTAAGGGCTTCACTTTTTAAAGGTATAGTGCAAGTAAACACAGTTGCTGGGTTTTTATGAGTGCAATGGCTTATCCTGTCCAGAACAGACGTTTTCAAAGCACTTCTCCTATTTTCCACCTTTTATACTGTTTCTAGGTCATGTTATACCATGGCCTCTGAGTAGTTAGGTCTGGTGTGTATTTGTGTGATTTAAATGTCTCATTTGGGGTCAAACACTTAACATTTGCTCTCAGCAACTCGAGGTAATTAAGGAAATAGGTATACGTCTAAATAATAATATTAATAATAGTAGTAGTAGTAATAATAGTAATGATAAGGATAATTAGAGTAGTACAAATACAAGTAATAATAATAAAAAACCAATGAGAGTAAATTAGTCTATACCTTAACACATCACCCTGCAAAAGTTGTTTCTCTAACCTTTGGGAAAAGTAGCACTAATCTATGAACATGGACACATTGAGGAAGCAGTTTGAAAGTATGTCCAAAAAGACAGCAGTATGTCTTTTCATGATCTGTTATGTACCAGAGTGTGGGTTTAGGACCAGGTTAAAGATCTAGGTATGGATTTCATCTTGTCTAATGGCCAAAATTTTAACCAGACCGTTTTGGTTACTGTTATAGCAAGACTGCCATGATTGAATCTGTAGGCATATCCTACCAAGCACGTTAGAATAATAGCAGATAAAATCCACTAGTAGTCAGAACATGACTTCTCTCCCATGTATAGCACCACACTTCACAGAGAATGCAAGGCAGCAGTCAGATGTCTGCCAGACTCAGTTCATTTCTCTATGGACCAAAACTGAACTGTGGTTTCTTCAACAGTAGGTTCTTACCATCTACTTCTGGTATGTAACCAAGAGAAATAGTACTAGATTATATTGTTTATGTAGCTTCAGGCTTCACTGAATAAAAGTACAAGGTGACTTTCTCACTCCTGGGACTGAATTTTTTGAACACAATCATCAGTTGCTGAAACAAGCTGCAAGTGTTCACTGCAGAGGGTCCTCCCTTTAACTTAAGATTCATGGTCTCCAGCTTGGATATTGAAGCCTGTGGACAGGGTGATTCCTATTGGATCCTTAAGAGCAGCCAGGGTCTCACTAACCATTGCTATCTGAGAATACTGAACTCTCAAATATTTCCACAAGTCCGCACTCAGCAAATGCATCATATAAGGATGCCACACTGATAACTGTTACATCACTACAGCACGAGGTTGTCTTACCACTGGTCCCTTTGCATGTCTGTGCCTAGATGAGGACAAAAAGTGAATCTCTAAGTGTCCTTTTTGCAATACTTACATTCCATTCCACATCTGTCCCAGACACACACTTTTTCTTCACTTCTCCTATTAGATCCTTCCCTATTATTCTCACCTCTCCTTGCTTGTTGGTCTAAGTGAAGACACAGTTTAGGTCTTTCCATATCACAGCTGGCCCTGTACACATAGACACAACCCAATCCCCAGACCGACTTGCTGCTAGCCAGTGCAGAGTTGTAAGTGAGGTGGTACTAGAAGTACAGGACTAGGCTGAGGGGCCAGGTCATCACTTGTAAATGTTCCTAGATCAAAACATGAGGAGGACACAAAGCATTCTGATCTCCAATGCTCTACAGAGTACAAATTAATTTATGGACAGTGCATGAGGATCCAGACATGGCTCATTCCAAAAAAACTCATTCAATATGGATCCTATTTGATCTCATCTCCCATATGTTTGCTCATAAGTTCTCTACTCAGTTCCTAATTTTCTTGGGTAACCTTGGCTCTAGTAATGAATTCATATACCTACATATAGACCAAAAATTCACATGCACAAAGTCTTCTGAGAAACAAAATAAATAGAAATCCTTAAACGTAGAACTCTATAAGCATTTACCTGCTCAAGAGCCTGCCTGGATTTCCTCAGTCTTGATGCATGTACCTGGATGTCAGGTGGGGGATCAGGCAGAGAACCCATGGGGAAGTAGAGAGTGTGGAGTTCTAGGGGAAGCTTAAAGTCCCTGAAAAACCCAAGACAGCAAGAGAAGGAGAACATGGAGCATTTTAACCAGTTGGGTAAGGACTTCCTACTCATCCATTAGCTCTCCTTAATTTGAACCAGAGAAAGAATAATAGTATATATGTTGTAGACTCTGAATGTGTTTTCTGGGGAGACCTTGTGGCTACAAGTTGAAGACCTGTTGGAGATATTGGAAGATAGGAAATCTTGCCAATTTTCCTATTGTTTAATCAGGTAAGTCACCCAGAAGACATCTCAAGTCCTGCTTCTTGGGATAGAGACAGAAATATACCAAGATATCTAGGTAGTTTGGTTTACATAGTTAGACCTGATCGAAAGTAAAGGCAATTCTAGAGAGGAGAGGAGGAATGTGTTGATATTTTGGTGATTCTCCATCAACAAGCAAAGAACCTCTCAGGTGATTTCATTAACACACTTAAAGAGCAGTTTATCCTCCTTGCTGCTGACATTTTCCTGTTAGCATAGTAAGAGGCATTTGTAGTCTATGAGATGTCAGGTACAGTGACATTTCTGAATGACAATCATGCATTTTTTGAGGTAGAATTTCCATATAAGGCAGGCTAGCC